>NC_079892.1:13983424-14146862 GCF_024868665.1 Triplophysa rosa
TCACGGCTGACACGCCCAGGCCAGTCACCGTCGCTTCGCTAGAGATTGTGACAGGGCACAGTGTTGTGGCGTTTTCCATAGGAACCCCACTGATGATTATCCTCGACATTGGGTCTTGCCGCAACGTCGAGTTGCCGAACACCGTCGTGTAGAGGGTGAGAGCGGCTGTGATAAACGCCCAGAGAGGGAGAAAACTTTTAGAATGGGCTGTTGGGACGGGGCAGGAACCGTCCCGGATCGACCACCAGCCATGGAATGGCTGGGGTCGGGCCCGAAGGTATTCTCGATCTCCCTGGGGTCTTCCCATGAGGGCCGCTTTGGCTTTCGCCGCGGCTGCTGACGGGGTGGTGGTCTCCTCTTCGATGTCTCGAAGAGGACCAGGGCTGCTGGGAAGCAGACGGTGCACGGGATCTCGGCAGCCAGAGGGCGGTCAAGTCGCGGCTGGGGAGGACATACTTGATATCCTCTGTCTGCTCCCTAACTGTCGAACTCGACAGTATCACCATACAGCCCCCCCTTGCGAGATGGGTGCATCGAGAAAGCAGACTTTCTCAGTATTACTCACCTGTGCAAGGTTCAGCCAGAGGTGTCTCTCCTGGACCACAAGTGTGGACATCGCCCGACCCAGGGCCCGCGCGATCACCTTGGTCGCCCGAGAGCGAGGTCGGTGAAGCCGCGGAGTTCCTGCATAAGCGCTGGGTCGGTCTTACCCTCGTGGAGCTCTCTCCGAGCATTGGCCTGCAGGAAGGCCATAGCGTGGAGAGAGGGGACAGCTTGGCCCGCAGAAGAGTAAGCTCTCGACACCTCAGATGCCGAAAAGCCTACGTGCTTTGGACGGGAGTCTAGGTCGAGCCCCTGGGGGACATCGACGTATCCTCTAGCTGCCCCACCATCGAGGGAAGAAAGGGTGATGGAACTAGTTGACGTGTACGCGCCGAAGGGGGCATTCCAGGTCGTACTAGGTTCCTCATGCACTTCCGGGGGAAAACACGGCACTGGGGGCGAGTGCGGCTTGGAGCCGCTCTCAAGCCCGATGTTCCGTGTATCCAGCCGCGAGCGTTGGGAGAGGCAGTGCGGTGCACCGCAACCCAATGCCGGCGGCCCGGGAAAGCATGGCTGACATTTCGACTTCCGCTTCTTCCTGATCTCGACCCCCCGAGGGAGGGAGCTTCAAGGAATCGTCGGAGTCTGATGCCAGTAAGTCACCCTCCGATGCTGCAATAGACATCTCATCATCACGTACCGTGTCCGATACGTGATTGAGGAATAAGACGGCGGACCGTCTCATGGGGAATGGTCAGACGAGCAAGACGAGGTGCGAACGGTCCGCGAGCCAGTGGCTGACGGATTAGCGCTCACAATAATCCTCATATCACCCTCGCTGCTCGCCGTAGTCCTGCCGTCACGGAACGGGAAGCAGACGAGGTGGTGGCTGAGTCCCGTGGGAACACAGCCACCCGTGACGCAACGTCTGAATCGTCAACCGCCCGCAGTGCGGGCAGGACGTATCCACAACATCTGCCCCAGCGTACTGGACGCAGACATCGTGTCCGTCCCCCTCCTCGATGAGTGTGTTGCACCCACGAGAACAGCGGGACATGCCACGCTGGAGAAATTTGCTCTTTTAGAGAAAAAACTCAAACACTTCTGGAACCGCCGAGATGCCCAGGGGAAGTCGCTGCAGGAAGGGACAGTCCGCTGCACCACGTCGTAGAGCTGGCAGTCTTGTAGCGAAGTCTGTTGATCATGAGCGAAGGCTCCGAAGAACAAAAGGTGAATGAATGAGGCACGCCGTCTCCCTTTTATACCCGGATATCCGGGAGCGGAGTCCGGCATGCAAATTTCATTCACCAATTTTCATTGGCCTTTTCTCGGAAGTCGGAAGCGATTGGTTCTCAGGGACGAACCCCATCTGTCGGTTCGACACAACGTCGAGAGACCAACAGAAAGGGAAGCCTGGTCACCAATCATCGCTTCGTCCCACCTTCCCTGTGCAACAGACATTTCTAGAATTTTCTGACAGTTACAATCAAAATTTTTAAAATATGTGAAAATTTGTACAGTTTATTAGCAATAAACCGATATATTGTTTAGTCCCGATATATTACAATATATCGTAATTAACGATTTAACCTCTAAAATTTACTTGTGCTAAATATACACTAAAATAAAATAAAAAGGTCAGGCAATTTATATGATTCTTTTATTATAAAAATGATTTGATTATATTATAAATAAATCCCTTTAGTGTGATCCTACACAAATCCCACTGCCTGTGTTTGTTCGGTCTTGATGTACATGACATAACTGGCATATCGTCGCTGTCGGGCGGAAACCTCCTATGTCCAAATTTGGTCAATTTCATATTTTTTCACAAATTGATGCTATTGGTCAGTCCCCATGTGGGTCTGTTATTTTTACAAATTATTAACCAATCTAAAGTGTTGAAAATAGCTTGAGAGCAAATCTCTTAACTCCATTGGACACTTCAACTGTCTGAGAAGTCTCGTAACTCCACCTCTTCTTCACTCCGCTTGAGCCTCTCGGCATTACGTCTCCTGATTGAAAGTTTTTTAGACAATAACTAGTGAAAATAGTTAGGTTAGATACATTTGAGTAGGTCTGTTTTGTTAAAAATCGATAGCTGTAATGCTTCGGTGCAGAAGGAAGCCCGTGAGCCACGAAGGCAAGTTTGCGAGCAGATTCGGCTAATTTCCGCCTATTAGACAGCCTAGTCAGCTCATCGTTTTTTGTATTACATCACTTATAGTTCTTAAACCTTTAAAATAGAGTTTAGGAAGATGTATGTAACCACAGTCGTTAGCTTTGGTTAACTATTGAAGCCTTTTCTCTTGTCAAGAGGCTCAACGCGACTGCCGACTTTATTTGCGTGCAGATTAATTTCCGCCTATATTAGACAGCCTGTTTAACTTTTTTTTTTGTTTTTTTTTTTTCATAGCTCTAACGTTTAAAATAGAGTTTAGGAAGATGTATGTAACCACAATCATTAGCTTTCATTAGCTCTTAAAGCCTTGTCTCTTGTCAAAAGACTCAATGCGACCGCAGACTTTGATGAACACTGCTGGCAGCAGCGACGTCTGTGTCCGTACCATTCTTATCAATGACAGCGTAATCTCGTATCTCCCTGCTCCCAAGTCATAAACCTTGTATCTCCGATTAAACATGGTTTTGGGGAAATGTTGTGTTAATGTTGGAACACAACAGTATATGATAGCAATATAAGGTATAATACCAACTTTAACGATACAATGTTTAATAACTCAAAAAATATGCAGTTTTTTAATTTCCTGAAAAATAATGGTTTTGGAGATACGAGGATTCCGCCCGACAGCGACGATATATTTGTACATCCAATTAGATTTTAGAACCACAACTAACAGCTTTTAAAATCTATATTTCTTTTATAATTGTACATCATGTACAAACTCACAAACACGTGTGTAAGGGGTGATTATCCCAATACAAGCAGTAGCTGCTTCAAGCTCTGTGCGTTTCACTTGTCGACAGTAATAATCAGACTTGTCGCTTCAATTGAGCACAGGAATGAGTGCATCAACAGGAACACACACCAATCCAGTTAAGGCCTAATTGAGTGTCACAGGCTTCATTGATTACAACTGCTGCAGGGTAATAGAATGAGCAAGCGGTGAGACGACCTCACAAATTAGGCACGTGACCCGGGACATTTCAGGGTGTCAGACTATAATGTTGGGGCAATGAGGGTTAATCTGCTTTGGAGACCCTGATTGCGTCTTTTGTACTGCACAATCATTCAAATGTCAACTAAGAGATAAAATGCTGTCGAAAACAGAAAAAATGGTACTTACATGTGTGTGCAAATAATGTAATGGTGTGTCCTCTATGGAAAATATAGGCTGGCCAATGAGAAAGGGGGATGGGAATGTTTCCATCAATTTGGAATGAAGACTTTCACTAGAAGTGTGTGATTTAGCGTCTTGATCTGGATAAGTTGGGTTCACATTGTCCGTAATGTCTGGATCGCCTGGGTCCTTAAAATACAATATTATGAAAAAAATGTGGCAAAAAAATTATTATATTATATAAAAAGAATATAACTGGGCTCCAGACTAAGTTTTTTTTTCTAGGAGCACTGTAGCTTTAGGGGTACACCTTAAATCAGCCTGCAATGCAATTATTGACATTTTCTCTATTACTGACAAATACTTTGATAATAAATAGACTTACACCGTGTCTACACTGCATGCGACCGGCGCGATGTGACATGACATACAGCTTGTTCTAATGGGATTGTTGCGTCGTGCCGCATCCAGTGTGGACAAAATTTAAAATGACAATGGGTTCTAATGCATTCTATAGTCTTTTGTCGTATCGCATCGCGCCGCGTCCGGGGTAGACATGGTGTTAACTCACAGAAATTACGATATGCAGTTTTATTTTCATTTACTCAAAGGAATATGACATTACTCAACACCAGGGACACACGGAATCTGCAGACTTTTTTGTTAATTCCGTGCTAAAATTTTGGAAAAATCTGCAGAATTCTGTGGAACAATTTTAAAGGTCTCCTCAGACGAGCACTTTCAACAAGTTGGTATGATTTATTAGGGTCTTCATGAAATGTCTGGAACATATATTGCTTAAAAACACTCAATGGCTGTGTAAACAAAACCCTTCATGCCTCGTCAAAAACAGCTCTGCTCACAGCAACCCGTTTTGGTGCGCGTCTCTTTAACTGATAATGAGTTACAGTGAACCCCACCCCCCTTCTGTCCGGCGTGTCAACATAACACACGTGTAGTGGCAATGGTTTAGCTAAATTATATTTCCTGAATTCCTCTGCGGTTAGTTTAGTCTTAAACGTCTCAAATCATTTGTCCGGAGTCAAAAAAATCAGTCACAGCAAACAGCGCATACTAATGCGCTTACGTTGTGCGTGTATGCTTACCTAAAATCCACGGAATCCACTGCAGATCTCAGCGGAATTACATGGATTTTAGCGCTTGTCATTGACAATTTATAACGTTACACACACAACGTGAGAGCTAGTTTGCTGTGACAGATTTTTCAGCCTAAGTGCGAATGATTTGAGACGTTTAAAACGAAACTAACCCCAGTGTTCGCCCCTGTTCATTAGCAAAACAAACAACTTGCCGCAGCTAAACATATTAACGCACATAATGTATTAACATTCATACAGCTAAACACCAAGTGTCCATCTGCACCTATATACAGTAAGTTTAACACTGGCTTTGAATGTTCTATTTAGCCCTTGACTGACTTAGCTCCCTTCGCTATCACATGCTAATGTTATCCTCCTATATATACGGTACATTTACATCAATTCAGACTGTTGATAAACATTACTTACATCGGCAGTTTTGTCTCATTCAGTCGGTCTTGATCCCTCTTGAGGAACAACTTTGAAGCTAATCCTGCTTGTACTGTCCCAGGTTGATAAAGCACTCCGGTTTGAAGTGATTCGCGCAAACAAGCAGGTTTTTACTTATGGTTTCTGATGGATTTCCACTAAAAATAAAATAAATCCACACCTGTCTCTTCCTAGGTTTGGACTCTGTGCAGCGACTACATTGCATGTTGTCCACGAACTTTATCCATGGCGTCACGTACACCGCTGTCGCTTGTGAAAACAACAATGGCGGAGCGCGGTCGGTGGAACTATGCAGATTAAGGGGCGGTAACATTATAATAAAATCCGCTTTGGACGTCACAATCGGAGCGAAATCTGAACGGCTCGATTTCTCACATGCTTGCAGGGAAAGGCACACGAAAACAAACTTAATGGGTTCTTATTTTTCACATTTTCTGGGTTGCTAGATGCACCGGGGACCCGATTATAGCACTTTAACACAGAAAAACTGGGGTTTTACTCTGATGTCTCCTTTAAATGCGTTTACATTTGTACAGAAATGTAAATATGTGTAAATGTGTTAAAATGGTTTTAAAATATTACCTGTCTATGCATTTAACTGCAGGTGACAGTGGTTTGGTTCTGCTCATCAGTTAAAAAGAACATAGAAGCTTTATGTGCCAAGTAAAGAAAAGACTGTTTAAACTCTGAATACACCAAACCAAATCAGTAGCGTCCATCAAATCGTTCGTCCTCAGGCTTAAAAAACCCGTCACAGCAAACAGTGAATCGTATAGTAATGCGCTCACGTTGTGTCTGTAAACTTGGTGAGCTGAGCTGAGCTGTGACCGACGCGACGACAGCGAGAAACATCAGTCACCCAGCCGCGCATGGCGCGCTGCTCCGGACTCCCCTTCTCACACATAGGCCTACACTTGTGGGCTCACGATCTACTCGTCTTTTCACATGAGATATAACTAGAAAAAATTTAAAATTGGCAGTTCACACATGCACGAGTACTTGTAAAAAAATGCTCGTGCTGTCTCAAAAACGATTTGGTCGCAGTCAGGAGCCTTTTATAAATATGTTATCACCTTCGGCAAAGAAGTGAAAATGTGCCATCACCTTAATTCTATGTCAGCCGCTGTAATGCTTCAAAACAGAGCGGTGGAGTGAGCCGTTGGTTGCAATTCGCAACCTCACCATTAGATGCCACTGAATTTCATACACTGGACCTTTAAAAAAATGGTTTTGGAAATAAATTTAGAATTTGAGGTTTTATGGACCATTATGCTTTTGTTCAAAATATTGTGATACAATCCTAATCGTGAACCCAGTGTTGTGTTTCGTATCGAATCGTGGCCCAAGTGTATCATTATACCCCCCTATTAAATATAACCCCCTGTACATGCATATTGTAAAGGTATGTGCATAAAATCTGACTTACTATTTGTTGTTGGAAATTGGGCTTTTCATCTCCAGGTTCAGGATGTTGCGGTAAATTCTCAAAGACAGTCATATAAGACTCTTCTTTTGATGGCTCCACAACTACAGATGCCACAGGAAGGCCAAGGTCCCCATATATGAACTGTTCAGGGTGCTTTTCCTCGCCTTTCAACCGATGTGCTAGTGTTCAACCGGGCCAGGGCCATTGAGAGAGAGAGAGTCGCGTCAACTCCGTTGACTCCAATGGAACAGTTTTTCACAGCAATGGCAGTTCATGGAGGTTATCAATAGTTCCCGGAAGTTACTAGTAACGCATGGAGCTGCGGCTAAACAGACTGAAGTAAACTTTTAACCCATTTAAAGACGCAAGTCATTTAATGAATGAAAAAATGAAAGAAATAAAGTATTTACAGATATAACATAACTTCCTGGAGCTATCTGAAGGCTCATGAATAACGTGACTCGCGAAAATTTTGAACTTCCGATGGCGCAACTCTCTCTCTCAATGGCTCTGAACCGGGCAGGTCTGGTCTGAAGGAAGGCCACAGAATACAACAGACGTCCTCAGTGCAATCGGTCTGGACCCAAAGCAGGGCCATGATGCCACTGTAGCGGTAGAGATCCTCAAACGAGGAACACTGGTTGGTAGGTGTATGGCAAAGAATCCCCCACCTACTTCGGAATCTGTCACCTGTACGGCTTCTACTGTGAAACAGACGTCATCGTTTCGGTCATTTATGCAGAACCCTATAAAAAACATACAACGCAACATATAACCTTGAGTTATGGGTTTGTGGTGACATTTTGCAATAAAGACCACATTAAATATTACAGGTCGTATCAGGGGAGGGACCATCTCACTCTAGAAAGCAGTTTATTGGACAATAAATTTGTACACATCCGTATGAATGAGATTATTCATATATAAAACTTACAAATATTCACAGTTAAATGCAAGTGATTTGTGCTGCCTAGGAGCCTATATATTGTATGAGTTTTGTTCTGTTGCTATAGCTACAGACATTATGCCATTCCTCTTGCTTTAAAACTAAACCAATGTTGCAAGGTTATTGGTCTCCTGGACAATTAAAGGCACTATAAACCATCATGCTTTGGACTGTGCACGTTTCAATATGTGTGCAATGCATGCATATAGCAATAAAATAAAGCAAACATCCCAAGTTTATGCCGTTCGCATTCCAATTCTGACTATGCGTTCATGTGAGTTCATTCACCGAGCAAAGCATGTATCAATTTCTCACGACGATGTTTCGTATCAGTGATCAAAGGCCGTTGCTTTGAACTTCTGCCAAGAGGTGCCCTATCTCACAACAGCACTTTCCTTGTGTCTTTTTTCTTCCCAAGTTCATTACAAAGATATTGTGGTCACTGCAAAAGGAGGTCAAAGTCTGCACAGAGTGCAAGGAGTGTTCACCTTAGCCTTTCTAAAAACATTGAACACATGCTTATAGAAATGCTGTAAATAGCTAAACCAAGTCTGCAATACACGTAAACATTATATATACATTTTCCTGAAGGATCTTACGCAATATCGAGGCATTTCTACAGAGCAAAGGGTCCCGAGGTGGGAGAAATTGGGGACCACCTGATATCAAGGTAAGAAGTCATTCATAAATAGTCTTTAGGAAACATGGCAAATGTTTTAAAATGTGTTTCTGGCAAACAATAATAAAAATAACAACACAGCAAAATACAGCAATACTGTGACAAATCTATGTAAGGTGGAGACATTCGATAACGTTTTAGAAATATGATTAAATGTTTCAAACTGTTTTTATCTTTTCTGGCAAGATAACACTATAACATAAATCTACAAAAATAAACAAAGTAATAAGAAAGGACAGCAATGCTGAAATAAATCAATATAAAGGGGTCCTTTACAAATAATGTTTTACAAACATGGCTAGGCATGGGCCGAATTCCGGTTTCAAGGTATACCGAGGTTTTAAAGAGTCAAGGTTTCAAAACCACGAAAATTTTCCATGAGAGCGTTTCTAAGGTATGAGCTGTGTTTACACAAAAATAAATAATTAAGTCATGTAATGCAATGTTTGATGTTTAGGCCAAATATATAGGCTATGACAAAAAAAACATTTTAAAAAGAGAATTATAATTTTAAGGCTTTATTTTTACTTGACATACATGTTCTATGAATGGTGGATACAAAAATGTATTTGTGTCCAGTTGAAAAGTTGTTGTTTGTATACGCAGACATTTGAAAATAACACATTTTAGTGTTGCAATTGCAACAAGTCAGATAAATGCGACAGTTAACGATCAAATATTTCATAACAGTCAATAATTTGCATAATTCAATTATTGATTACCTCGTGAATGGTGATGATGGAGGTGTGCAGATGATCCTCCATTAGTGACTGAAAAGGTCACGTGTGTCAGTAAACGGTGTTGTGCCCACGTTTCCAATCTGCCACGGGGTAAGTTGCTTTCCAAATCATTTGCATTGCATTTTAAGTAACACTCAAATAAGCGTTTCCATTATACAAACAGAGCTCCATGACTCACGTTTCGCTAATAATCAATCCCTTGAGGTAATTACCATCAGATCTTCAACAGTCAGAAAATCTTCTCCAACACTTAATGCCCAAAAGTTGACATTTAGGCGATATTTATCTTAGAGAAATCTTGAATCATAAACATTTATCTAAAAGATGCATTCGGATTCAAGGGGACTGAACGGCGTATGACGTCAAGTGTCGCGAGAACGATGTCAAATAGGCTTGTTCGACTTGATGCTGCGCAGATCTATCGAAATCTGACTTGAAGCAGTGCATGCCGGTTAGAATTTTGTCTGACGCAGATGCCACGTGACCTTCACGTGTGGCATCAAAAAGTACCGCTAGAGCATTTCGAGAACAGTCGGCCTGCTCAGCCGGCGCAGCATCTCAGGAGCGGCTGCACCAGGCTGTGATGACGGCATAGCTTTTCATGATTGGCTAGACAACGTTCACGTGCGTTTCGGGTTTATTATAACGCCTTCAGTTCAACTAATACTTATTAATGCATGTTTTTAAAACAGCTAAAACTCTGTTCGGACAAATATAATAAACATGTTATTTTGTGTTGTTTAATAAAATAAAAATTAAATGAATACAGACTCCGTTGGTAATTTAATAATGCTTATGTTTACCATGATTTTTAGGCACACAGTGTTAAGCAGCACATAACATATGCAATATGAAGAGTTTATGGTTGCTACTTTTTAATTTAAACGTTTGTTTATTGGACAAATCCACTATTCTAATCCACTTCGATCGCACTTTGAAAAGGAAACACGGTGCGAACGTCACTACGGCAAGCAGCAGGTGTCCGACTTTTTTCCAGGGCTGCGTTCAGCCCCGACAAAACGTTGCAAAACGTTTTTTAAACGTAAACGGTGGTGCGATTGAACACCCTGTTGTGATGACGCAAGAGTTGAACTATGGAAGCTGAGAAGGCCATTCTTTGAGTTCTTTTTGAAGAATTTTCGGAGCCTGATGAAATCGGTATAAATGCGTGTTTAATACTGTAAAATACATCTCTTCTAATATCTTCAATTGTTGCGTATACTGAGCTGCAGCAGACACATTTGTAAACAACTTTACTTGCCATTGTGCTAGCTGTCTCTTTAATTCCGCGTGGGTTATACACATGTTGCTGCTGATTTATGAAGGTATTTCAGTAGCAAAACTTGAGAGCTTGTACATCTTAAATTGAAAACTTGTAAATTAAGTATTTGTACTTGTATGCTAAAATGTACACTCGCAGCTCCAATGTGAAAACCCGTAAAGTAAATATCTGAAGTTGAATGTCGAGATTTGCACCCGTAAACAATAATCACAAACCTGTGTTCTGAGTTTAAAGCTGCAGACAAATTATGGAGTTTAAATGCACCCAAAACTCACACCCATTGTTTTCGCACGCGCTATGCAAACGCGCATAATGATAACTACGCACGGAAAGCTGCTCCGCGAGGGCGCATTTAAACTCCGCGAGCGAGCAGAACAGTATCCGCAAGCGGAAAAGAATCCTCGCTCGTTCGCATTTCTGCTCCGCGAGTAAAAACTCAGTCCGCGAGCAGAGGCTTTGACGAGCGCGCGCGCGATTCTCTCTATGCTCTCGCAACTGCTCAACACTTGCTCGCTCGTTGATTTGACTTCTAAGACTTTGGAGGCGGGACAATGGCAGACTTCTCTGATCCTTTGATTGGTCACTTTTAACATGCACTCACCTACAGTCTCCGACATGTATCTTACCCGTTGTACAGACGTCTTAATTTGGCATAACACTATACTTTTTTATGTATGCCCAGTGTTATGTATGCCCTTGGCTTTGGATTTACATATTTGGCATCTTGACAGGAAGTTAGAAATAAATAGTTTGGTATGTGTATTCATAATTGCTTTTGTATTGTTAATAATTTTCATGAAATTGTTATAAAATGAGAATTAATAAATGGCTACAACATTATAACTCAAAGCACAAGTTATTATAAATTACAATATGATGTACTCTCTAAAATTTAATTTAAATAATTTATTTGTTTTGCTTTATTTGTTTTGAAAATATTAAAATGGGCTATGCCAGTAAACAGATATTAGATAACTCAAATTTAATGACTACAGGAGACATTTAATTATATTATTATAGTATGTTTTAAATAGGTCATACATGACATGTAAGTTTAACTGCTATATTATATAGCATAATTTTTGTTGACAGATGTAAGAAATCAAAATGTCACTTGTTAAAACACTAACACATAGCTAAGGCAAGGTAATACACTAATCATTCGGTAGTAAGACATGTAATCTGTAGGTGACTGCATGTAGGTGAGTACATGTTAAAAGTTACCAATCAAATGCGCGGAGACCTCATTTGATTGGTAACTTTTAACATGCATTGTCCCTCCTCCAAAGTCTCAGAAGTCAACTCAACTAGCGAGCAAGTGTTGAGCAGTTGCGAGAGCATAGAGAGAATCGCGCGCGCGCTCGTCAAAGCCTCTGCTCTCGGACTGAGTTTTTGCTTTCAAGATTTGTGCCAGAAAGGCGAACGAAAAATTGAGAAGCGTAAACGAAAACTCAAATGAAAAATCTAGCAGCGAATTCAAAACTATTATTTGCAAAAACGAAACTTAGAAAATTGTTAAGAAATCATGTCACATTCTTGCAACTGAGTTTATTGTTTTCATTATCAAAGTGTTTTTTTTCTTTCTCATTGTATATTTTTGTTCGTTTTTTAAAAGTTTGCGTTCATTCTTATTGGCACAAAAGGAGTCCCATAAACATGCCCCAGGTGTCCGACTTGACTGCTCCTTTTTCAACTCCTCCCTCTACTGCAAGCGGCTAATCTCGCCGATCGGTCTGCAAAGCGCCGCATGAGCTCGAACAAGCCTATAGTAAATAACGGAGCGATTTGCTCTCGCGGCATTTAGATGTCATTCTCGGATCGGTCTGCGCAGCGCAGTTAGCGATGGCAGGTAGATAAGATGGATCGTGAGGAAAGGTGTTTATTCTTTCTAATAATTCTAGAAATATTCTTTCTAAGCAATCTAACTTCTGATTTTTACCTTTTTGACGATAAAAAATATACTAATGCTATGGCATCTGCGTTTTTTTTATTGACACTACAAAAAACATAACATAAACACTTATAACAAGACATCCAAATAAAAACAAAAAGAACTTAATAAGGGGAAATTAAGATTACATTTTAAGTTACATAGAAATTAAATATACATATAAATAACAACGACTGAAAAAAACAACATCATGATAATATTCCAGAACTATGGCAAGATGGCTAGAACTATCTGTAAACTTGACAGGAAGTGACGTCATAGTTTGTTTTGATATAGTTTGTTATAGGTAACTTCAAAAAAGTGCCTGAAGATCCTAACCAAAATATTAAATTAATATATTTCTTTTGTCTAGAATGTTGAGGTTATGGTTGTATTAAGGTTTGTCTTCCATCCATCCATCTATTCAAATCACTGAAGAATATTTTATCTTATGTACACGTACTTAGGGTATTTTTGATCAATTGCATCTTTTTCCCATGTAAAGTAATACAGTAAATTGTTGACTACAGCAGTTGGAGAGTTGCCACCTAACCATCATTATCCTTCTTTAAAAGCTCCGCTGTCAGTGGTCCAGTCACGTAAGCTCCATGGAGACGAGGTTTTCCCCAGGGTCCTTGACTGATGGTGGTTGATATGAAGTCATTACATGCAGCATCCATCTTAGCTGTGCGGTGTTGCCTCTTTAATCAGATGCATCTCTGTTATGAGCTTCAGTGGACACTGACAAGATCCCATTTCAGCCAGAATAGATCATGTGAGCACACCGCTTCAAAAGCGTCCCACAATGGAGGTCCATGTCTACATAGACGAGGCTTTGTAGTGTGATTCTGTTGGGGTCATTTGTTTCGTTCAACATGTAAACTATTGTGAATCTTACCTAGACTATTAATACAAGTATATCGTGTGAGACTGTACTCTTTTTATGTATAAAAACTAATACAGAGTTAAAGCATTGTCTTTTTTTGGAATAGATAATAGATAGTACATCCTATTCTTTGAAATACTAGAGAGTACCCATCCACCCTTCCTAACCTGATATAAATAAACTTTTAGGCACATTTCCATGATGTAATCGAAGCTCTTCAAAAGCATTCTTTGTTCAGAGACTTTTATTTGCTAGTCTTGCTATTCTTTTCACCGAAGGATGAATGAGATTTGAAAATGTTCTCAGCATTGTTAGGAAAGGATTTTTAGTTTCATTTATTTGACCGTCTGTAATCCCTGTGTAATGAGAGCAATGTGGCAGCCCTAAAGCTGCGCGAAAAGTTGCAAAAACCTCCAGGTTCACACACACCAGTAATGGGGTGGGTTCACACATGGGGGCGTGGTCAGTTTGTAGTGCATAAAACCAAAGTTTTTTTGACAAATAACTTTTTTACTATTTTCTAATGCCTGAAATAAATGTTGATCTTCTGTCCGCTCTCAATTCCAGATACTTTCAATGCTATCTAATCCAAGGCATTTATATGCTTATTTTATTCCAACAAAAAGGATTTGTATAAAACCAGTTGCTAAGATGCAAAGTAGCAATCTTATACAAAGATTTGCATATTTTCTAAGGAAATTTGAGTGTTATTCACTATGCAAAAGTCAGAGTGTGTTGTTGTGGTTGCCAGGGTGGTTGCTAAGGTGCTTTTAAGCACTTCTCTATGTGATAGTTAGGGCGTTCTGGCAAGTTGCTTACTGGCATGGTATTGCAGCTCTGGTTCCTCTTTCGATTTAAGTAGATTTCTTTCTACAACTTTCTTTTAGCAAATCTTAAAAATGACTATTCGGAGGGTTTAAGGATTTTAGAAGCGCTATTTTAGACTGTATACATTATTGGAAACATGTTAGACTATAGGGTTAGAATGTCAGTTTAACAGTTATCTAAAGTCGTATCTAAAGTCCCTTTATTTATTATTTATTTGTCATAATTATGGCTGGGCGATATATCGAATATAAGATATCGAGATGAAGATATGGAATAGGGCAGTCATGATTAGGATTGGGAATTGAAAATCAATTCGAATCGAAAGGTTGGGAATCGGATCAGAATCTAAAAGAATACAATTTAAATTCCTCTTATCAATTCCTGAAATGTGCATGTGTTAACTTGTGATCTGCTGATATCTCAATAAAAGCCCTTATGAAAATTAACCATATTTTTACAATATTAAACATAATTTAACTGTAGTATTCGCAGTAAGGCACAGGAACCGCAAATTTACCATATAGTTTCATTAGAGTAACTACAGTTTAACCATGTTGTATGGGAATACAAATTGTAAGAAATCAGACAACATGGTTTTATGCAAAACGGTGCTCATAAATATATATATTTTTGAAAAACCAGTCAATAATATTTTATATTATATTATTATATATATTTTATATTATTATTATATTATTTTATATTATTAAAATATTTTATATATGCAAAATTTAGAATCTTTTAGACTGTAAATCGTATTATATTGTATTGTCATTGTGTTGAATGTCTGTACTAGAAGCTTCCAACACCAAAGAAAATCCTTGTGTGTGCAAGCACACTTGGCAATAAAGCTCTTCTGATTCTGATTCTGATTCTGATTCTGATTCTGATTCTGATTCTGATAAGCACAATAAGGTTGATATCTGAATGTTTTACTTCAACTGTGTAATCGAATCTGGGAATCAATAAGAATCAAAATCAAAATCGATAAGAAGAATGAGAATCGATCAAATTCAAACAATACCCAACCCATGATATCACATTTTTCACTTCATGGTTATCATTGCTAAAAGGATTCGCATAGCAATATATCACAATATCTATTTTTATGGATGTGACGAGGGAGGCGGGACGAGAGCCGTGAGGGAACGACGCGAGGCTGGTGGCGCTAGTGATAATGAGTGTCAGCTGTGCGTTACACCGGTCTCGCATCTCTCACGGAGGAGCTCCGGAAGCATAAGAGGAGGAGCGACAGGAAGGTACGAAGAGAGAGGACCAGGGGCCTCACGTACAAAGACTTGCGTTGATTCCATACTAAAACATTGCGTACGGACAAAACTGTAAATGTGCGTACGCACAAAAAAACTCATGCCTGACATGAAGTTGTCGTGGAGGAACGCACATTCTCACGTTAATTTCACTGTTAGTACATCCGACCGTGAGCGTGAAAGCTGGCGTACGCATCGTTGTTGTGCGTACGCAGCATTGATACATATGGCCCCAGGCCTGGACATTGTATGTGTTTTAGTTATGTTTGTGTAGCCGGCAGTCGACCGTGAGGTGTCTGCCGGCCCTTTACTTTGGTTTATGCTTTGTTTGTTTATTTTATTAAAAGTTTATTTAATGTTCGCCGGTTCCCGCCTCCTTCCTTCCTTTTATACGAGCATTGTTACAATGGACAAATAATATTATCAGTCAATTCTCCTTTGTTTTGTTTGTTATATGTTTTTTCCTTTTTTGCCCAACAAATCACACTAAAAGTTAAAATTTCAATATAGATTATATGAGAGTTTGTTATCGTTGCTCTTTGGGCAAATCTTTAAACGGGTGCTGAAATATTTATAATATTATCACTGTTGTATAGACTAAACACAGTTTTATAATGATTTTTTAATTTCACGGTTATTGACAATACCGGATATTGTGACATCCCTAATGAATATTGTCAAATTGAATATTGTTGAAAATTAAGATCAATGTGCCAAAGCTGGGATCAATAGGCAATTTCACTCCAACTTTACATCTCAAGACTGGCATAAAACATAGTCATTATCAAAATGGCGACAGGAGGCAACACAGGTGAGGAATAAGAAACGGGCATGATTTAATAAACAGTAGATGACATTAATATAGACTTACAAATAGAGAGCAACATTTTGTCTAAAGTAAAACTACATGAGGTCTACATTTTTACAGTGTATATATAGCCATTTTAATAGGATGTAAGAAAATCACTTTATTATTCTACACTTTACAGCAAAGGAAAAACGTGTTTGAGATCTATCAAGTGTCGACAAAACTTTAAAAGATTTACCACAGTATATCGCTCAGCCCTTTATAATAAAATACTCTTTTGTCTCTTTAATTCAAGTGTAGTGTAACCTGTTGCTTCATCACATGCATGTCAGTGTGTAGTTCAGGGAAATGACTTCCTTCTATCTCACACGTTGAATCATCATTGGGAATCTCCACATCCTGATACCGCAATGGAAGTGAACTCATCTGAATTTCCTTGTTATCACTGTGGAATATACGAGCAGGCAGCTCTGATTCCACCTCCATTAACTCCGGCCCACATGTTTCCAGCCTCCACACAGTTTTATAAATCCAGCCTTTGGAGGTCCACATAATCCCTAAAAACTACAGGTGGCGGGACTGATCGGCCGTCCATATCTGGAACACTTCTCTCTGGTTTTCTTTCACACCCCTCTCTCTCTCTCTCTCTATTGCGTTCTCACTCTGTGGTGGTAATTCCTCAGCTGAAAAGGAGATCCAAGTTGAAATAAAGACGTTTTAGGTTGGCATGCTGAAGAAAGGGACTTGTCACGTTGGATCTCACAGCTCTCGGCGACAGTAATAGGGCACCAAAACGGGGGATTTTGAACGAGGACACTTTTAGGCACTGAAGAGTACAAACCAGCACTGACAAACTTTGGAGGAAACTTTTTAGCCCCTATTACTGTGTTTGGAGAAGCCAGAGCATTCGTTTATGTCCCAAAGGAGTGTGGAAGACTTCTTTTGATCATTGGAGCTCATTGACACTTTCGATCTGTTCGATCTATAGGCTGGCACTATGAGTGCTGAAAACGACTACTATGACTACTCGGATGAGTCCAAAAATGCTGTGCCGACCAACCCTCCAGTCGAGTAAGTACACTAACTTTCTGTTTTATATTGATTTTTTGGAGGATGTCTTAATATTTGAAACTTTGTTGCCATTCATTTTATACTATTTATCAGCATAAAGTTGCTTTGAAATTTTGATATGATTATTGTATGATTTATTTGCAGGTAATTATAATTTAGGATGCAAAATGTACAGTATTTAGGAATTTATACATTTAAATAAACATTTAAAAAGGAAATAATACTTACTGGAGTACTTAATGTCATATTTGTAACAAATGGAATTTTATTTGCACTTTTTTGCACTTTTTAAGTGTATATTTAAGTAAAAAAAGTAACTTCATCATCTTTACTATTTTTTATTTACTTTTTTTAGTTAAAAAAATAGCAAATTTATTTTAAAAAAAAGATAATATTTAGTTTTTAAGAATAAATATTCAATGTTGCAATTCCAAATAATTCGTAATAGTTCCTAAATAGTTTAATGGTAAAAATAAAGTTTCAAAAAAAGTCCAACTACCCTGTAATGCATGTGTTCATAAATTATTTAACTTCATTTTGATTTCACCTAGATAACAAAGTCATCCGATTTTATCTTTATTGCTGCTCATCTAAACTAATGCTATCCCTGAACACTATATGGTTCCAGGTCTACAGGTGTACAAACACATCAGATCATATATTTGCTGAAAGTGATATTCCCATCCATCACTGTAATTCATGTGGAGATCATGTCTTTGATCTCGTCTCTGATACTTTTCACATATGCAAGAGACTTTTCGGCTGGATTTTAAGTTACAAGACATCAAACGGTGAAACGTCACACATCAGCGTTGTCCAATACGTCCTCTGTTACTCACAAAACCAAAACCAGTTTGAATATTTATTTTACCGTGAACTATAGCAGCTGTAAGTCTATCCAGTTTGCTTAGAGACACGAGCGGGTTCATTGAGCTGGTATTTTACGTCAGACGCATTATGGACAGCAATCGGTTTAAATTAATAATCTGGGCTTGAGGTGGTTCAGTGGTTGAAGTGCTCTTGTTAGTAAGGGTCCGATGCATGGGAATGTGTGTACAGGCTGAGTAATCGGCCTGGATCTCACCAGCTTATAATAAATACTGTGTGTTTGTGCAATTTTCAGAATTATCCTACCGTGTGACCCCACAGCAGACGAAGGCCTATTTCACATATGCATTGCTGCCATATCTGTGAGTTCTGTGAGATAAACTTACTATGCTTTGTAATTATTTCCGACTTTTATCTATTTGTATGTTGAAAATATTTAGAACGTCTTAACAACCTCCTAGCAACCACCCAGAGCTAAACTGATAAGTAGCGGCCACACCAGAGGATCAATTCCTTCATTTCTTTCTATTAAAAACACTTTATTTAAAACTGACAAACAAGTTTTTTTTTCTGTTTGGCTCTTTTCCTTTGATTTTTATGAAAACAGCCAAGTGCTAATTGACTGTGATGGACCCATGTGGTCTCAAAACAGCACCTGCCATCACGCTTCCTAAAAGTGTTTGGGGTCACTACAGGTCAATGATCTCAACCTCTGTCCTCTGAGTGTGACCCTTACGCTCTAGTTTGATATGGGTCTGTGGTTTAAAGGATGATGGGAATGACATGAAGAGTGACAAATCATCTTGTTCTTGTGTTTAAAGTTGGTGGTCATGCTGGTCCTCGCTGTCCTGGCGAGACGGCAGAAGTTGGGTGATAATCAGAGGGGGGTCACGGGTTTACTCAGGTGAGTCTGATTTATGTCCGTTACTCATGATGCAACACATCGTACAAAACATGCCGTCTTTCTTGCTCTTTTCAAATGAAAGATGTTGAACTTGATACTGTGTAGAGGTACTTTAAGTTATATGCATATTACAGTCTTAAAGATACAGTACCAACATTTTGTGTAATGATCAAAGAGAATAGTGGTAAAATGATCACTATTTTTAACAAAGAAACTTTGATTAACATTGTATGAAAAATACATTTTGAATAAAAGTGAAGATTACAGCCGGTTTTATTCAGCCCACCACAATTTTTTTCAGCTTTTTTTTTTGTTTTCATTTCGAAAACGTGTTTAATCATTTCTGTGCATTTTGTCCGTAGTCCTGTAAACTTTTTAGACCACACACAACACAAGGGCCTCGCTGTTGCTGTGTACGGTGTTCTCTTCTGCAAGCTGGTCGGGATGGTCCTCAGTCACCATCCACTACCATTCACCAAAGATGTTGTGTACAAAGGTACGAGAAGTAGATTTATTGCTTGATGGAATGGTGAAATCTATTACCTATTGTCAAGCTCAGCGCTGGTGACCAGACGGTTGCTGGTTCAAATCTAAAGGAGTGCGCTGTGACCCATCACTAAAATGTCAGTTAACCCCATCTTTTCCCAAGGGAATTGTTTCTGTAATACGGTCTCAGCGCTGTTTCACATGCAGCGATATCACATGGAGACAAATTCCGCTGCTTCTTGTTTGTGTGGAGATAAAATAAGGATTGTATTCCACACACTGTAACTCAATGATGAAACCTTTACTAAGATTTCAGGCCACCGTAGTGTTTGGGAAATTCACATCGGCGCTATCAAATGAACAGTCTCCCTATTCACAAGATGGCACCTGCCCAACGTGGACTCAGTTCACACAAGAGGATGAAAAATAACACCCTGTCTGGTCTTTTTTTCCCTTCTGAAACGCTAGTCCTTCCTAGTTGTGTTTTGTAATTGGATTATCGTCGAGCAGAGCCTTAATAGAGTAGATAAAGCTGCATTTTCATTATGTACGTATTTGGTCTTTTAATGAATGGAATTGATCATGTAGGGTTATTTATGTGGAAGGTCCATGATTTCTCAAAATTCTGACCGTTTGTCTATTCAGTTTAATTCAAATTGATTTCGATTGCATTTTTCATAGTTTTGCATGTTGCAAAGCAGCTTTACAATATAAACAGTACATAGTACAGGCAGTAGAAAAATATGGAGAAAAAATAAATAATAAAAAGCGGGGGGTTATAAAATATGGTGAATGCATGGAATCATGCATATTTTACACAATACTTTACATTAATGTTAACGTTATTTTTTTGCTTCAGAATATCAAGCGATGCAGCTAATTCTTGTAAACTATTTAGCATGCGCTTGTATACAAAAGTTAAGTGACCTGATTTTAGAAGAACCTGACTACCAAGAAGAAGAATTTACCCAAAATTAACAATTCTGTCGTGTGGTCCTGAAGAAAGAAGGTTAGAAACGGCTAGAAAATTAATATTTTTGAATGAACTTTCTTTAAATGTCGTATAAGATATTACAAATTTACAAACATACAAACAATGGGCTACCAACAAAAATGTAAAATATACATTTACTATTAAGTTAATAATTTGATTGAAATTAAATGTATTTATTATTTTGTTGTTTATTATTCCAGAGTTCTGGTTGATTCTGGCCCTGTTGTACTACCCCACTTTGTATTATCCTCTGCTGGCGTGCGGGACGCTACATAACAAAGTTGGTTACGTCTTGGGCAGCCTGTTATCATGGACCCACTTTGGGGTTCTGGTCTGGCAGAAGGTGGACTGTCCCAAAACGCCACAGGTATGAGTTCCAACATGGATTTTTTCACAACAATGGGTATTTCCTTTACAAATATTGTTTAAGACGTCTTCTTCAGTTTCAGCCTAGCTTTGTTAACCTTATCTTTTCATCTGCAAGATGAATAGTCAGCTTCTTCGAGAACTCCCCATGGCGAATCACTTTAGTTAATCACTTTAGTTTTGTCAGAACTAGAGAAAGCGATGAAGGTTTTATTTATATCCTTTGAAATAAAGGTTTTCGTGTTGCCTACTGCATGGATTTTGCACACTAAGAAGGGAACAAGCCGATAGAGATTGACAAACTGGCTGGATAGATTCTTGATGACAGCCGTTATTTTGTAGGCCGAAACAAAAAGCCTTGTTTTGTTTGTAATTTAAATTCCTAGCGAAAGTTTATGATTGATTTTCATAGACGACGAGTGGAAGGAATTGTGGGTAATATGGGTATAGACGGACTGATGATTACACAGATTTGATGTTATTTGACATTGATCGTGCTGCTCTTTCTCTGTATCGGCAGATCTATAAGTATTACACACTGTTTAGCAGTCTACCTCAGATCGCCTGCCTGGCCTTCCTCAGTTTCCAGTATCCACTGCTTCTCTTCAAAGGATTTCAGAGTACAGAGACAACCAATGCCTCTGAGGTGAGAGGAGACCATATTTCCAAAAAGAAAGTTTGGGTCTGTGGGTTTTAGCTTCTATTGTGGTTTTTCCATGCCATTGAAATGAATGGTGACCAAAGCCACAAAGTTTGAAAAATAAACGCTAAATTTGCCTTTTGTGTTTCACTGAATAAAGACACGTTTTGAATGACTTATGGGTGAGTAAATAATGAGAAATACAACATGTTTATAATTTTGGGGAAACTGCTTTTACATCTTAAAGCAGTTATGGGTTGAAATCTTGGAAAGGTCGGAGGAGGTTTTGTGAACATGGCACCTGCATTCCGGTTGTTTAATCGCTGTAAGCAGCTCAGTGGGGTTGTATTTGACTCGCTGTGCACATTACACAACAGCAAAAACACAATGTGATTGTTATTCAGCTTTAATCGCCATGACAAATATGTTTGGGTGAAATCATTCATGTAGCTCCAACTCAAATAGATCAAGTTTATTGTAACCTTTTTTTAAGTTGAATTGTCATACTATTAAGCTGTATTACTCTACTGTATTTGAGGACTTTATGTTATTTGCAGGACCTGAGCAGCAGTTATTATAGAGATTATGTCAAGAAAATTCTCAAGAAGAAAAAGCCCACCAAAGGCAGGTGAGTCCTCCTGGTGTGGATGATGTTATTGAATAACCCAAAGCTTTGGGAAACCTAAGGTGATCCATCATCCGAGATTTTCTGTTCATTCAGCCTAACACACCACAGATAGATGAACATCTTGTAAAGGTAACAGTTTGTGAAGCCGTAGGATGGATGTGTAGTTCCACAGGAATGTTAAGATGAGGTTTTTCCCATTACAGTATGTGAAGCGGTCTACTGTATACAATAACCAGCCTGTAGTTGTGTAGATGGACTCTAACTTCCTTCCTCCCTTCCATTGATAGACAGTTGCCCACACTTACTCCACGTACGCTTATGGAAATAGTATGCAAAGAGCTGTAGATAGCAAATGGCAATCATCCGTGCCAAGAGGTAGATATTTATCTTCTTCATGCAAAAGCAAAGCAAATATCAGAAAGGTCTTAGGAAATGAGCAACATGGTAATGTTTTTTAATGTTTGTCTCCATTGTATTCTACTTAGGTAACACTAAAATGTCATTTACATCAGAAGGATTATGAGTGGGAAGCTATATTTCACTATAAACTTAAGATATGCCTTAGATTTCAAGTTTTACAGATTTGTATGATTTGAAATACATGAAAGAAATGTTTTGGTTGTTTTCTCTTGCCTTTCAGTTCGAGCACATCAAAGCCGAAACTGTTTGAAAGACTCACAGAAGCTGTTAAATCTTACATCTACACACCAGAGGATGGTAACTATGGCATTTAAATGTTTGTTACATTGAATGAATGAATGAGTGAACAAGCCAACGAGTGAACCAACAAACAAACAACTAAGTGAATGAATGAACAAATAAACAAACAAACAAACGAGGAAGTGAACGAATGAATGAGTGAATGAATGAACAAATTAATTAATTAATGAATGAACAAACAAGTTAATGAATCAACAAGTGAATGAATGAATAAACTAACAAGTAATTTAATGGATGAATGAATTACTGAATGAAGTAATGAACGAGTGAATGAATGAAAGAATAAACAAAAGAGTAATGAATGGACGGATGATTGAGTGAATGAATGAACGAATTAATAAGTGAATGAATGGAAGAATAAACAACTGATTAAGTGAATGGATGAATGAACGAATGAACGAGCCAGTGAACAAACGAACGAATGAATGAACAAATGAGTAAGTAAATGACTGAATGAATGAACGAGTCAATGATTGAATGAACACACGAATGAATGAACGAGTGAGTGAGTGAACAAACTAGTGAATGAATGAACAAACAAACGAGTGAATGAATGAACGAACAAAAGAATAAACTAACAAATAAGTGAGTGTATGAATGAACGAAGGAATGATCAAACGACTGAATGAATGAGCGAACAAGTGAACCATAGACTGTATAAAACATGGACATAGTGTCAGTGACGTCACCCGTAGGTTTCTGAGGAAACCTTTTTTCTTTTTTGAAGCCTAAAGTGGGCGGAGTCGGCTGTTGCCAACTTAGCAGCGCTTCACTCCCCGATAATCGAAAATGGGCAAAGTGGCGGGATGTGGGTGGAGCTGAGGTGCCTTGTTGCTGAAATGACCTGTCACTCAAGTGACCACGCCCTTACTTATGCGGAACTTGAAGGCTTAATATTATTTTAACGGATGAGTTATAAAACAATTCACCCCCTCACAGTTGTCATGAAGGGCAAAATTAGCTGTATAGACCAAAATCATTTTTTGTAAATGGGTGTAAACATGTTAATTTCTGCTGTGAAGTTGGGAGTTTTAACATGGGGCTCAATGAGATTGTGCTCTGTTTTAAAACCAGTCTCTTGTGGCCAGTCGATGAATTGCAGTTTAAGTCACTTCCGTGTTGGTATCATGAGAGAGACTGGAAGGTTACCGCTCGGAGTGAACAAACGAACAAGTGAATGAATGAATGAACAAACGAATCAATGAATGAATGAGTGAATGAATGAATGAATGAATGAATGAATGAATGAATGAATGAACAAATTCATAATTTGTGGTTGTTCTACAGTTTTTAGGTTCCCTTTGAAACTGGCAATATCTGTGGTTGTGGCGTTTATTGCTCTCTATCAGGTAAACACTTGAAGAAACTTGCTTGTTTATTTTATTGAAAGTGATGAATAAATGTGTGTTTAGTTTATTTAAATGGAAAAAGTAGTACCTTAACATTCCCAAGCAGTTTTCATTCTCTCGTATGCTCATCTATGTCTCAGATGGCGCTCTTGCTGATCTCAGGAGTTGTGCCCACTCTTCACATCGTCCGTAGAGGAGTGGATGATAAAATCGCCTTCATGTTGGCCGGTTTTAACATCGTTTTATCAGACGACCGTCAGGAGGTGGTCAGGATTGTAGTGTACTATATGTGGTGTGTGGAAGGTGAGTTATATAAGAATTCAACTTGCATGGACTATATTGTAAAAATATTACAATATAACAAAACTAAAATCATAAGATCTATTAAAGTCATTTTGGCATCACAAGTTGCTGTTTTGCTCCTGATGTCAAATGCGCTGATGTCAGACATGTAACAAGAGTTTGTTGATAAAATACTTTCATTAATCTAGACTGAGAAAAGTCTGAGGTCTGCATACAGTTTACGGCATGCCATGCAATCACATAAAGAAGCATCCACTCTGTGTGCATCCACTTTCACTGGGCTTTAAATACCCATGTAAATCACCACACACAGGGCTGAATAATGTAGAGGTCAGCAAAGCAGACCGCCGAACTGTAGCAGGACTTGTTTTTCAATCAGTCAATGGTAAAAAGTGCTGAGGTTGTGTGTCAAGTTCATATGAACGTGTTCACGTGTGTGACATTAACCTCTTCAGCTCATGTGACTGTGGTGTGTGTTTTTCAGTGTGTTACGTGTCAGCGGTCACCCTGTCCTGCCTGGTTAACCTCATGATGCTCATGAGATCCATGGTCCTGCACAGGTGATGCTCACAACTATACAGATACTTCTTTCACATATCTCAAATCTATCACAATGCACCGTTTCATTCAATTACCTGAAAGTGTCTTTCTTTATTTCAAGTAATTATATGTGACTAATAATAATGATTTATTGCAAAACATAAAAATCACAAAATACGGAGGTTTCAGAAGGACAGCAGCGAAATGTCATCAAAACCTTTGCATATACAAAAATGTATTTTTAAATAACTTTTGTTCGCATAAAACAGCATTCCTAAAGAAAAAGAATGGACAGTGTATGCTAATTTATGATATCAAAATATCAACTTATTTATTAATTTACAGAAACTCTTTTTTACATTTTTTACAGCCTATAGCATTATTACATTTTATATAAACTAGGGTACAAAAGTATTTTACGGTTTTCTTTTTAAATACTTAATCATTCTAAAATTCATGTGACTTATTCACTTTAATTGTTATGTTTATAATATAAATAATTAATTTGGCAACACGGAATGATTTTCAATTTTAGACCCCACTGATAATTATTGTATTAAGAGCTTCTAAATGGGAAGACTCACTCACATATCTCCAGCTTTTTATTGGCTGTCACTTGTCTCCTCACATTTACACACACATATGTAAATGCATTACTAACAATATTCTCTTGATCATAAATGACTACTGCTATTAGGAATAAGAGTTAGCCGAAGGTGAAGCAGGCAAAAATCATTTCCTAGTCTAATGAGCGTGAGGTAATTACAGTCAGGAACAGCAGATTTCAAATAATGACTTTTTAAATTGAGTCTTTAAATCTCATTATGAGCAGTTGACTCCATGACATGCAATTTCAACTCCATTCCTTCTTAATAAAGAGACGCCACCATTACACGTGTTTCCGCATATAATACGTGTCTGTTAACCACTGAATGGTGTATCTGTGTTTTTACTGTAGGTCTAATCTAAAGGGACTGTACAGAGGAGACATCTTTAATGTTTTTAACTGTCAGAGGAATGTGAGGCCGTCTCGACCCGCCCTGGTCTGCTGGATGGGCTTCACCAGCTATCAGGCTGCTTTTCTCTGTCTAGGTGAGATTACAGATTGCAGATTAAGGTCATTTTCATGGTGTTTCATGTGCCTGTTTTAATTGACATTTTGTTCCCCACATGTCTCATTGCATCTTTCCGGCATGCGCAGGTATGGTGATTCAAACTCTGGTATTCTTCATCTGCATTCTGTTTGCCGTATTCCTGGTCATCATTCCCATCCTGTACGGAAAGAACCTATTACTGTTCCGCATTATTGGCAAAATGTGGTGAGTTTCACTTTGGACGATGATGATGACCTCATGACATGTGATTTCAGGGTCACGACCCCGTACGCCACGGATATCTTTGAGTGCAGCACTGAACCTTTCAGATCGGTCATTTTGCATAAAAAGCCATAAATCCAAGCAATTAGATAAGTGTCTCTTCTGATGGCTTCACACTTTTATTGTCTCCTCGCTGAAGGCCCTTCTGGTTGACGCTGTTCCTGGCTGCCCTGATCCAGCATGTGACTTCCAGGTTTCTGTTCATCAGGAAGGACGCGGGAACACGAGATCTGAACAACAGGTTTGGGAATCATACATACTGTAAACTTAACAATGTGTCATAGTTCTGTTACTGGTCATTGTCTTTAACACAGCCATTGTTCCTGTAATGAGTTTATGTGTTAAATGGACAGTTCACCCAAAATTTATTCACCCTTATCTCATTCAAATCCGGTATATGACTCTTTTTTTCTGTGCAACACAAAGGAAGACATTTTGAGAAATGTCTCAGTGGTTTTGTGTTCATACAATGGAAGTCAATGGGGGCAAGTGTTGTTTGGTTACAAGCATTCTCCAAAATATCTTCTTTTGTGTTCTGCAGAAGAAAGAAAGTCATACAGGTTTGAAATAACATAAAGGTTAGTAGAAGATGAAAGAATGAGCATTTTTGAGTGAAAAGCGCATTGATGAGGTTATCAGAGAATGCACATGCTTTTGTTGTGTCTTCACAGAGGGAGTCTGTTTCTGCTCAGCTATATTTTCTTTCTGGTTAATGTCATGGTGGGTGTGGTTGTGGGCATCTGGAGAATGGTCATCACCGCCCTATACAACATAGTCCACTTTGGACGATTGGATATCAGTCTTCTGAACCGCAATGTTGAGGCGTTTGATCCAGGTACAATAAACACATGATAAACACTATATGTATGTAAAAATGAATAATTCACCTTCAAAAAGAACATTCTGTCATTATTAACTCACCCTGTTGTCATTTTAAACCTGTGTGGATTATCTTTCTTCTGCAAAACACAAAAGAAGATATTTTGAAAAATGTTGGTAACGAAAAACCGTTGGTCCCCATTGACTTCTATTGTGTGAACACAAAACCAATGCAAGTCAATGGGGACCAATGGTTTTCTGCTATCAACATTCTTCAAAATATCTTCTTTTGTGTTCTGCGGAAGAAAAAAAGTCATACAGGTTTGAAATGACAAGAGGGTGAGTAAATGATGACTATCCCTTTAAAATGTAAAATAAGTATCTGTATTTCTGATGGATCATAGATTCCTACTACAGATAAAATGAAGACTTGCATCACTCAGCCTGAATCTTATATGGATGTCGATTGTCTTTTCTTTGTTCGTCTCACACCCCTGTGGTGCTCTCGGCAGGATACCGCTGCTATGCTCATTACCTGAAGATTGAGGTCAGCCAGTCTCATCCCGTCATGAAGGCCTTCTGCGGTCTGCTACTGCAAACCAGAGGACATGACAACCTCTCCTCACAGAGGATCCGAGATGCTGAAGAAGGTCGGCGGTTGTGTTTCTTGAGCAGTGCAGAGATCAGTTTAAAGGGATAGCTCACCCAAAATGAATCATTTTCTTTCTTTCTTCAGCAGAACACAAAAGAAGATATTTTAAAGAACGGCGGTAAATAAACAACAATAAACCCCATTGACTTCCGTCGTATGAACACTAAACCACCGAGACATTTCTCAAATGATCTTCTTTTGTGCTCCATTGAATCAAGACTCATATGCAGGTTTTGAACAACATGAGGGTGAATCAATGATGGCAGAATTGATATCCATCTATGTTTGAATTTTCATGTGCAGACAGTTTGTTGGCCGTGTTTTTAAGATAATTGACTCATCACGTTGCCATGCACGCAGCAGGCCAGCGTCCCCGCAATGATTAAATTTGTCAGGATAAATTGGGCCCTGATGTGCAATAACTCTCCTCGGCCCGCTCGTGCTCAATCAGATGCGTCGCGCGGTACACGCCTGGGTTCATAGTGTGAACACCTTCATAAATTCACAGCCCGTACCGGGCGAGGCTGATCAATCCGTAACACATATCTCATCCGTCCTTCTTATATCTGAAAGGAGATCAAATTAAAGCTTCATATTTGTCTGTCCTTTCAAGTCAGAGCTGTTAGGGAGGACACGGCAATTCTTTGATAGACCTTGCGAGATGATATGAGCAGCAGATGATGTTCATTCAGCATTAAAGAAACCTTGATGTATTAGCCAACAAACACCTACAGACATACGGATGCATTTAAAAACAACATTTGATCTGATTTGCATGCATAACCATTTACTATTTTTTAGGAATCCAACTGGTGCAAGAGAAGAAACAAAATAAGGTGTCCAACAGCAAGCGGGCACGAGCGCACTGGCAGCTCCTCTACACGCTGGTCAACAACCCATCATTGGTGGGCTCCAGGAAACACTTCCAACGCCAAAGTTCTGAGAGCTTCATCAACGGAGCCCTCAGCCGGACCACCAAGGAAGGCAGCAAAAAGGACGGCAGCATCAAGGAGCCTGTCAAGGGTACTGAGAGCGCTGCCACCAACTGAGGACTGATCCCCACCCCAGCTTCTCAATACATGAAGGCCGCTGGCCAGATATTCATGATAGTATTGTTTGCTTTGGCGTAGCAGAGAAGTGCACATACAGCTCGGTGGCTCAGGAAGAACTTTGGCGGTTGTAGGAAACAGGTCTCTTGCACGATTGATGGATGCGTGTGTTGTGTCTTTTGTCTCGTGTGTGAGCCAGGTTTGTTGAATTTAGCATATCAGGAAATTTAGCACTGGAGTCTCATCTAACCGCTCGATTTGAGGTTAATGGCACTGTTTATGAATGTACAGGCGCAAATTTGAGAATTATTGGTCTTCAAAATGCATCATTTTTTGCACTCTTTGTGATTATAAGTGATGAAAATGTTCTTCTCATATAGAAAACAAACGGATTTAACCAATAACGTCCATTATGGTGTGATCTGTGTCTGTTCTTATAAATATACTGTATGATGGCTAAATACTGTAATTTTGTCGTTATAGTTGTTCATCTCTATAAAAAATAAGTAGCCTGTACAGTCTGTTTCATTGTTACATTTGACACTTAATTTTGATTTGTTTCTTTTCTCTCTTAGATATCTTGTTCTGCTACCTAATAAATATTAAATTCATCTAAACGCGAATATAAATGCTCCCTGTTTTGAATATAGAAAGATTTCGCTTCTGCGTCACGTAAGGCGTAACATCAATTGTATAACTAATTTCTATTCTTTACCGTGTATAAAGAAATAATAACAAAATATTTCCTTCGCAGCGTTTTTACACTAAAACATTTGTTTAATTTTGTATAATGTTTGAGGTTACAAAAGAAACATGAAGAAAATGAAAAGTAGCCTACTGAATACTGTGTTTTTGGACAAATGCCGCAGTATTTTCATGTCAGTCCTTTGTTCTCCTCAACAATTTTATAGAGCAAATAAAATCGTTAATTCCTCAAACTAGCCTTAAAGAAAAAAGAAATGCATTTGCAATAAAAATGCGCAAAAATCGTGCACTTAAGAGGATTTAAAGAGTTAAATTGCGGATAGCCGTTAAAGTGTTAAAGCTTGAATATATAATATTTCGTTCTATAAATAGAAATATTAACGAAATTAATCGTGCATTAGACTAAATAAATATTTTGTTAAGTAACACAAAATAAAACGCACGACAGAAAAAAGGTGTTTACCTGCGCTCCGTTCAAAGGGTGTTTGTCCTTGCCAACGCCCAATGACCGTCGCATATTTATTATTTATAAAATTATTCCTTTTTATATTTTCACTGTTTTTTAATCTTACATTAGGCTATAGCTTAGAATAATATAGAATTGCATACAATGTGGTTCATGTTGGAGACCATGTAATTTCATTAAAACTCTTGTCTTTGCAAACCAAACAAAATCCGAACACATTTCTTTGTTCAATATTTTATTAAGATCACGTACATAAAATCATATCAAAATTTTTTCAAGTTTAAAGTATTTTTACAACATCATTGGACAGTCAGACACAAAACAAGTCACTATGCGTCAATTTTCTGGACACGCGATGTCGCATTGACCGATGGTAAAAACGGACCATATGTTTATAAAAAAGAGAGAACATCTTTTTCAGATTACTTGGCTTACATCACAAATCGACACTGAATATCTACAGTCTATAATAGTACCCTAACAAAACACAAATACTTCTGTGTGACATGCCACGAACAAGTAGTCAATCTCAAAGGAAGGACACGTTCAGTCAATCGGTAAATGCTATAGATTTTAAAAGCACCCCTTCGCAAAGATAGTTAAAATCACACATTTCGGGATCCCACATTACAAGAAATTTATGAAGGTGACCTGGATTATGTTCCAGACACGGACATGCTGTGAGAAGCGTTGTGTTTCCCTCAGTATCATACAGTTTAATGCTCGTGACGCATTCTCAACCGTTTAAATGCCTGCTACTTTGAAAACTATGTAAGATTATGCAGTTATGAGTAGACTTACAGTGGTTTATGAGGTTTTCTTGAAGCATGTGAGTCCATTATGTCTATTCCATCGATCTCAAACCCTCTATTATTATTTGTAAGCACGAACACTCATCGTATACACTGCTAACTTAGTGAGGTAACAAGAACACGCGCACCTTTATTGGGCGCGCGCGCGTATTTTACGTGAGACGATAATCAGTATTAGAATGTGCTTCCGAATAAATGTTTGAAACTCAACGGGGCTGTTTGTAATTCCCGTTAATTTCTGCACTTATGTTAACAGCCTCGGCTCCGAGAGGTAACTTGTCGCTGTATTCGGATCCCACCTCAAATTCCTCCTGTGTTTTGGACTGGGACTCGGGAATGGACTCGGTCACCACGCTGCCCTCGACCTCCTCACCTTCCCCGTCTCCTTCCTCCACATCTCCTTCCCCTTCTCCCAGCTCACTCGGGTTAAAGTTTTTCTCCGAGCCCACAAAAGAAGCCCTAGGGTCGAAATCTGTGGCTATCTGCTTCTCCATCTGATCCGGGTTCTGGGTTTTCATGATCAGCTTGTAGGTTTTGCCTTGATATTTGTACAACAGGTGACAGCACGTGGCACCCAGCAGGGGTACGGTTGCCAACGCCAACAAAAAAATGCTAACTACCACTATGATAAGCAGAGACGGGATTTTTTTTCGGGTGGTGAACACCACTTGGACCTGACAGTCCTGGCCTCCGTAGGTGAGGCATAGGGTGTAATTCGTGCCTGGGTTTAGTCCCCGAAAGCGATAGGCGTTGATGCCCTCCTCGATCTTGGACCACTGCACCACTGAATGTCCGTTCCCGGTACTGACACAAAGGTACAGCATGTCCAGAGGAGATTTTTTGGGGGAGGTTTGGATGAGACTGAAAGGCTCCTTATTCACAGTTTGCAGGTCTTGTTGTTGGTTGAGGTGAACCGATTTTGCGTTGGCCATCTGGAAAGGGTTGAGTTGAACTTTGGCCTCCGTTTCGGAAACCTCAAGCGCAATAACCCCAAAATCAAAAGTGTATTGTTTAAGTTCATCCAGGCTGAGGTTAAAAGCGTGGTTGGAGATGTACTGTGTGCCATCGTTTATACCACATTTGCCTTCGAATGATAGAGTGCCCGTCCCTTCGTCCACTTGTTCCTTATCCACCGTAATGAGGGACGTCCCGGTTGGAATGCTCTTTGTCTTCTCCTCGGATTTGGGCCACATGCTGATCACGCTGTTTTTGGAGCTCTTGGAACCGAACTTGTCAGGTAAATTGCCGGGCGCTTTTGTGTCCAGAATGGAATTGGTGGCGTGCTTTTTCGTGCCGGTGACGGCCAGCCGAACCGAGCGTGAGTCTTTGCCCACATCGTTGGTGGCCGAGCAAGTGTAATTTCCATCTTCCTTCTTACTCATGCGGGGGATGATCAAGGTGCCGTTTTGAAACACGAGGAACCTCGCGTTTGTGGGCGCCCCGTTGATAGGCACCTCTCTTCTTTCAACTATGGGGGGCAGAGGGAATGTGATGAGTTGGTTTCCTGAATATATCTCCCAGGTGATATCTGGTTTGGGGCTTCCTTTTGTTTCGCAATTCAGGACGAGCATATATCCCTCATAGATTTCGGTGTTTTCGATGTTTGGCTGATACGTGATGGACACAGATGGGGCTTTGCAATCCAGTTTGGGCATGCTGGTGACCTGGGTACCTTTGAGGTGGGCAGGAGAATCACAAAGAATGTTTTCATGCTCAGGGATGGAGATTGACGATATGTTGATCCAGTCCCTCAGCCATTCAAGGTTGCATGAGCAGATGAAGGGGTTGTGCATGATTTGGAGGTGAGACAGGGAGGCCAGAGCATTAAACGTTCCCGGCACGATGGTGGTAAACTTGTTGTTGTTAATGCGGATGGAGCGCAGCTCTTTCAGGTTGGCGAACGCGTTCTTCGGTATACTGATCATCTCATTGTTGTTCATCTTAAACAGCTGGAGAGTGGTGAGATTTCTCAAGTCCTCCCATGGAAAATGGACGATTTTGTTGTGGCTTATGTCCAAATTCTTCAGCTGAATCATGGGTGCCAAGGTGCCCCTCTCCACGGTGACGATTTCATTGTGTGCCAGCCAAAGAGAGTTCACCTGGGTCAAGTTTATGAAAGTTTTTGGTGTCAGCACTTTTATCTTGTTCGCCGAAAGGCTCAGGGTGCTAACGTTGAATGGCAATCCCACAGGTACTTCCAGAAGGTCTTTGTAGGCGCATTCTGCGAAATGATGGTTATATTTATCAGTGCACACACACTGCCCAGGGCAACCATGCACGCTGACGAACACTGTGGTCCCCAAGGCAATAAGCATCAGGTATTTGGTTGCCATTTTCAGCACCTGTCAATGCATAAAGTTGAAGAAGAATAAAAACACTGTTTTGTGTATTTCTGTAACTCAGAGAACAAATTTAACAACGCAAACAATACGCAAATTCAGACGTGCACACGCATCAGCGATTTAATACATTTTTTTTCTCACGAGAACACATTTAAAAACTACACTTGGACGTGAATTATTATTATTATTTGTGGACATAATTGTTCGTTGGACTTGTAACTGAGTAACTGAGGTGAATCAAAACGACATCGGGCATCTTGATCTCGAGCGTCCCGCTGCGTAACCGGACGGCCGCGCACAGATTTGAGAACGCGCAGCGACTGTTGGACCTCGTGCGCTGTCCAGAGTGCTGAAATTGCGCGCCGCTTCATAAAACATCATCGTTTTCCAAATGTCTAAAACTAATCTGCATTTACATCGTATTAACTGTGGATATTTCCTTACCAGAAATACGAAAGCATCGATTGAAAGTTCCAGATAAACATAATCTCACAATTTATTTTACAAATCACACATTCTCACACACTTAACAACTTTACAGGACTTTTAACTACACGATATCGTCTTACCTGTAAGTGATAATCCTAACACTCGCACAGATTTGAGTCAACACGACACTTGACGAAATTTTAATAAGAATATTTAGTGTTCGGACGTCAAGTTATCCAAAAACATCATGTAGCCATTTATATCCCGTTGGAAGCCGCAACTGTTTTTGTTGACAGACGGCAGACGATACATTTTAGTGTCCGTGTGATGCTGTGGAGTCCAGAGGCTGGTTTCTCCTCGCGATTGAGTTTGAACAGAATTGAATGCGCGCTCCCGCCTGCACAGTGCGAAGGGAGGGTTTGTGAACGCGCAGCCTCTCCCTTCAATTCCGCATGAAAGCCACAGGGATGCTTCGTCCATATGAAGGTTATTCATAATTTAGATACAGTGGATCGTTTATATCATATGCCCTCTGCTTCTTGTTTGTCTTTTTATGTTAATATTTAAGACATACAATTTAAGATGCGTTTTTAAATATACGAACTACACAAAAGTCTAAAAATATTAATGAAAATTAAAATCTATCCCCTTACAGACATTACAACCTATATACAACCATGGCATACATTTTCTTTGCATAAGCCTTTCCCTGATGTCTCTTCTGCTCGAGTAACGATAAAACTCAGAAAGGTTTACGATTAGCCTGCTCAGAAATGTTCAGTTACTTACTGTTATTTGAGCAAAAATATATAATAGTTACATGTGGAAAATAAGAAGGTGAACGTGCATGTTTTGTAAGAAGTAGGCTACATGTGGTGCTATATAAATGTGGCCTGAGACCGTGTGTGCGCAAACCAGGAAAACAAGAGAGAGAAATATAATAACAGTCTTTAAAACATTGTGAATTTGTTGTTAAAGTTCAAAGGTCTTCCCAGTGCAAACCGCCAAATACAGCTTACTTGAGTAGGACTTGTTTACGTCTGTCCGTAACATTGACTTTATTAATGTTGCGCTTTACTGGCGGGGACACTCGTGTTGTTTTAATATGCTGCCATCTAGTGACCACTTATAAATCTAACACATAACCAAGACGTAACAAACAACACACTTTCACGGAACAGAAACTGTTTCGTTATTCTGAACATAACCCCTTTTGTACTTACTTGCATACATTTTAAATCTGTCTCCTTGAAATTTGAGATGATACAATTTTCAGTAGTCCGACTTTCGGTACCTTTCAAAACATGCGGCTATATCAGACATTTTTATTAGATCACAATTTGTATGTAAGATCACTATACATGGATATGCATACATACAAGCTTGCTAATATTAGTAATTCTGAATTGAAAAGTTATTTTCTTTAATCCTAAAAGTAAACGATGAGCGCCCCCTGTTGTACACCCTCGTTATTTTCAACTTCAATTTAAAGACGTGATTGTTTTGTCACACAATCAGTGCTGGAAATGGCCGAGATTCACTTTGGGACTGTAATTGGGGACATTTTTGTATTTTTAAACCATAGATGCAGGAAACTCCACTTTATGTACGTAAGAAATGTGTAAAATACACTCCCTGGTCTCTGTCCCCCCCACGTTTCCCCCCATTTCCAGCCCAGCTCAATGCACTGTCTGACTGAGAGTGCTGAGGGCTGGTGTTTATACTCGACATTGCGCTTCGCCATGACGCAACGTCGAGTTTGCCGTTCACCGTCGTGCAGAGGGTGGGAGCGGCTGTGATAACCCAGAGAGAGAGGAAACTCTCTTTAGAGAGTAAGTGGGTGCTAGCCCCCCGGAGGGGGCCAGCAGATGGAGAGACGGGGCAGGATCCGTCCCTATCCGACTTCCCAGCGATGTGGCTGGGGTCGGGCCCAATGGTAGCCTCAATCCCCCTGAGTTCTTCCCATGAGGGCCGCTTCACCGCGGCTGCTGATGGGGCGATGGTCTCCTCTTCGCTGTCTCCTCCAGGGGGGGGCTGCTTGAGTGGGGGGCACCAGAGCTGGAGGGCGTCGAAGAGGACCAGGGCTGCTGGGAAGCAGACAGTGCACGGGACTCGACGGCCGAGGCGGCCGAGTCGCGGCACGGAGGACTGCTTCTTTACTGTCGAGAACCCTCCGGGGGAGGCCACATGCGGGTTTTGCGCCCCCCGACGGGCGGGGGGTGAGCGGGGCCGCAGCGGCTCGACAGTAACACCAATGAGCCCCCCCTTGCGAGACGGGTGCGTCGAGAAAGCGGACCTTCTCGGCGTTACTCATCTGCGCAAGGATCGGCCAGAGGAGTTTCTCATGGACCACAAGTGTGGACATCGTCCGACCCAGGGTCCGTGCAGTCACATTGGTCGCCTGTAGAGCGAGATCGGTGGCTGCGTGGTGTTCCTGCATAAGCGCTGGGTCGGTCTTACCCTCGTGGAGCTCTCTCAATGCCTATGGCAGGATGGCCATAGCGTGGAGAGAGGGGACAGCTTGGCCCACAGCAGAGTAAGCTCCCGACACCTAAGATGCCGAAAAACCTACATGCTTTGGACGGGAGTCTAGGTCGAGCCCCTGGGGGACATCGACGTATCCTCTAGCTGCCCCACCATCGAGGGAAGAAAGGGTGATGGAACTAGTTGACGTGTACGCGCCGAAAGGGGGCGTTCCAGGTCGTACTAAGTTCCTCATGCACTTCCGGGAAATCACGGCACTGGGGGCGAGTGCGGCTTGTAGCCGCTCTCAAACCCAAGGTACCATGTATCCAGCCGCGAGCGTTGTCAGAGGCAGTGCGGTGCACTGCAACCCAATGCCGGCGGCCCGGGAAAGCATGGCTGACATTTCGACGTCCGCTTCTTCCTGGGCTCGACCCCCCCGAGGGAGGGAGCTCCGAGGAATCGTCTGAGTCCGATGCCAGTAAGTTACCCTCCGATGCTGCAACGGACATCTCATCATCACGCACCTTTTTCCGAAAACTTGGTTGAGGAACGAGACGGTGGGACCGTCTCACGGGGAACGGTCAGACGAGCGAGACGAGGTGCGAACGGTCCGTGAGCCGGTGGCTGACGGATTAGTGCTCACAGTAATCCTCATATCACCCTCGCTGCTCGCCGTAGCGGACGGCAGGGCCGTAGCCACTGTTGTCACGGAACGGGAAGCAGACGAGGTGGTGACGCAACGTCTGAATCTTCAACTGCCCGCAGTGCGGGCAGGACGTATCCACAAGGGCTGCCCCAGCGTACTGGAAGCAGACCTCGTGTCCGTCCCCCTCCTCGATGAGTGTGTTGCACCCACGAGAACAGCGGGACAAGCCACGCTGGAGAAATTTGCTCTTTTAGAGAAAAAACTCGAACACTTATGGAACCGCCGAGACGCCCAGGGCAAGTCGCCGCAGGAAGGGACAGTCCGCTGCACCACATCGTAGAACCGGCAGTCTGTGTTGCTAAGTAGTAGCGAAGGTCTGCAATTCATGAGCGAAGGCTCCGAAGAACAAAAGGTGAATGAATGAGGCACGCCCTCTCCCTTTTATACCCAGATATCCAGGGGCGGAGTCCGGCATGCAAATTTCATTTGCCAATTTCATTGGCCTTTTCTAAGTAGTCGGAAGCGATTGGTTCTCAAGGACGAACACCATCTGTCGGCTCGACACAACGTCGAGAGACCGACAGAAAGGGAACCATATTTACAAATTCAGTATGTCCGAAATGTGCCGGCCAGAGGAGGATGGGCTACTTCCCCCCACTGAGTCTGGTTCCTCCCAAGGTATCTTCCTACATATCGTAGGGAGTTTTTACTTGCTCAGTAGGGTGGCGGCATTATGGGCTGCTGTTTTTATGTAAATATGGTTCCTCTGTTCCTCAGGTTTTACTGGCTGCTTTCATTTAAGATCCATAGATAGCGTTACAGTTGAGTACAAAATCAACAGTGTAACAAAAACTCTCAATAAACAAGTCTCTTATGTGTGTTCATTCTTTTGTTATTATTTAAAAGATCTGATTAAAGTGTCTTGCACAACACAATAAAACAGCATCTTTATTACCATATTTTAAACTTTCACGGCAACGCAAAGACTACATTTGTGCTTTGAGAGACTGAAAACAATAGACACTTCATTATTGCTGACATGAGTTTATTCAGTTCTTCCATGAATATTAGAAATTGGTCCATATATCTATAAAAGTAAAAAAGATATTTGATTGTCTTTTCATTTTAAAACACTGAGGTCGTTTTAATTGCAGTCCTATAGTTCATTTGGGCATATCATACATTCACTCTTTGGTCTGTTCATAAAATCCAAATTACATTCTCTTGTGGTCAACATTATAAAGCTCATAAAACCTTTTCAGAAAACTGGCATAGAGGTAATACTATTTATTTCCCTAATAAAGACGTTTGGTTTTAGTGTTAAAACAGGCAGGTGCTGTAGACAGTAACTTTGTGACTGATCTCTTGGAGTAAATCCCTCACAGCTTTCTCTAGTTCCACCAGCTCGTTGGCTTTGTCCTCCAACACCTTCTGATTCTCATCATAGCTCTTCTCAAGATCTAATAAAAACACAGACATGTAGTTCATTTCAAGACCGTGAACAAATAAACTATATTGAAAACAGTCATGACAGACCCTAGAAAGCAAAACATGTTAAAATGTTTAATGTACATAAATTAATAAATCTATGAATGTGCATGTATATATATTTAAAAACGGACTGTTCTACACTGATGATATATAGTCTGAATATATCAATGTGAAATTGGTAAAACTCTCGTTTTATGTTTATGTACCTTTAAGAAGCTTAAGTTTGTCGTTGGCTTGTAGCAGCAGATCTTTAGCCTCCTGTTGAAGCGCCTTTGCTTGTTTTCTGGCTTCTGCCACTCCTTCGGCTTTCTGTGTGATGAGCTCCTCTACAGTACTGTATTTATCTTTCAGCTCTGAATCCAGTTCCTGAACATACAGTCAACCACAACACAAGGTTACAGGAGGTTCCCAACACAAAAACGTCTGATGTGCAAAAACAGATTTAAAGGATGACACCATCACCTTTCTGAGCCGCTCGGTCAGTTGGTTGATGCTCTCGGTGGTTTTCTCTGTGCTGTTAACGCTGATGGAGGTGTTGAGAGCCTTTTCTCTCATCAGAGCGACGTCGCTTTCCAACTGCAGGAGACTTCGGGTGGCGTTACTCAACTTGAGCTCTGAATCGGACGTCTCTGATTCAACCTGTTCTCCAAAGAGCCAAATAAAAATATAGAAATAGAAACATAAGAACCCTGTTGCATCTGTCTGTCGATGTAAAAGTAATAATGAAAAAATAGTTAATCTGTACATTCAGACTACAGACGTTGAGTTACATTTCATACACGCTTCGTTCACTTATAAAATTCATTCATAAACAGTAATTCGTTCATAACTAAATGAAGTCTGACGTGCATGCTCACCGAGACCAGCAATGATTGTGTTCCTTTGATGTTGGCAGAGGCCCGTTTTAAGGCCTCGGTCACAGAAGTCTGTGCTTGTTCGGCTGACTGCAAAGCCTCCTTTACCACTCCAGCTGTTTCTTTGACGTCTGTGGCATCTTTCCTGTCAGATTTACAGAGATTGTTCAGCAAACTGACCACTAGGTGGCACTGCCATATAATTTCTATAGCACTGTGCATCCTATATCACACAGCTGAACCAAGAGACCATTTTAAAGACCATTTTCTGTTTTTCTAAATTGTACTATTTATAGGTTTGTGTTTAGGTCAAATGATTATTTGTATTTTATTCTGTGAACTACTAACAATATTTCTCTCGCATTTCAGATAAAAATAATGGTTTTTAGTTGCATTTATTTGCAGAAAAGGTCAAAATAACAGAACAGATGCTCTGTATTTTTCCAGACCTCAAATACTGCAAAGAAAACAAGTTCATATTCACCTTTAAGCAAAACGACAGTCACATTTCTACATGTATTTAGGAAAAGTTCAAACATTATTTTTTATGCAATAACCTTGATTTTCATCACAGTTTTCATGTGTCTTGTCATGCTGTCAGTCTTTCACATTGCTGTTGGATGACTTTATGTCACTGTTGAAATTCAACAAACACTGGACTGGAATGACCACAATACATCTACCAATGCAGACTGAATGCACATTTGGAATGGTCTCTTCACTTTTTCCGCGGCTGTACATTGGGGTTGATGTTACATGACGTATCATGTGATATGTGTATGGTACCTGGCCTTGCGGGCTTGTTCTAACAGGGCCTCTGCTCGCATGATGTCAGCCGCACTCTGGTTAAGGATGTCCTCCACGTCTGACAAGCTGCTCACTCGCTCCCTGATCTCCTCCGTCAGGTTGTGCAGCTGGGCTGGCGTCGTGGGCACCTGCATCTCCAGAACTTCATTGGCCACCGCCTCAATGCTCTCCAGATCAGCTCCGTCCTCTGCAGGTGCATAAGCAGAATTTCACGTGTAAGGGTTTTGAAAGGGATCGTTCATACAACAAACATAGTTCAAACGTCCCGAGCGGATCTTACGAGTGAGGAAGTCTCGGATCTGTTTGATGAGCTGACGCAGCTCCTCGTTGCTGCCGTCCACACGCCGCTTGGTCTCGTTAGTCTTGGTCAGAACTTCCTGGGCGTTCAGCTTGGCCTCGTCCGCTTTGACTTTGGCTTCTGACACCTGAACGCAGAAAAATAAGGACTCTTTAAAGACAGGGCAAAGATTTTCTGTAGAATTCTGTACCGTCTATAATCATAACGAGAACGTGTGAATGGAGGCTTATCGCTAAAAAAAGCATTACATCAAGAGCCCCAGAATCCTCACCATTTTGGAGAGCTTGTCCACTTCCTCCATAGCGCTGCTAATCTCCAGGTCAAAGTCTTTGGCTTTCTGCCAGGCGTTGTGGGCGAGCGTGGTGATACCGTCACAACCCTCTCCTCCACACTTCCTGTTTCCCTCGGCATCCACACAGCTCAGGCCTCCGCACGGAGAGTCGACACAGTTCTCCGAGCCAGCTGGCCTTCCGCACGTCTGTAACCGGAAATGAAGCATTTCAATTTTAGATTTTTTCATAGCTGAAGAAGTTGAAGTTAAGGTGGCGAGTGCTGTACCTTCTCGCTGAGCTCAGACAAATCAAGAGTCTCCAGCTGTCCAGCCAGATCATCCAGTTGTTTGGAAAACTCCTCCTGCCTTTGATTGAACTCCTCTTTGGTTTGATTCATCAGATCTTCTGTCTCGCTCCGCAGGGCGGCGGACCGATTGACCAGGTTGTATGGGTCGCTGACGGAGGCGTTCGCACGAGTCTCCTCTTCTTGAGACTGCTGGTAGTAGCGAGTCACGCTGGCTCCGGCACCTGTAGACACAGATTGGATTCATGGTTAAAATGATCTTTAGAAGACGTTTCTACAGTAAGAGTTCCATTGTGATGTTGCTCACCCCGAATGTCCGAGTTCTTCACAAACTCTACCTGTTCTTGTAGGTCCTTCACAGTCTGTTTCAGTTTCTCAGCTTCTTCTTTGAGAGAGTTCAGCTTGGTGTACGTGCTGTTGTTGTCATTGGAGATCTCGGACAGGCTCTCCTCCGTCAGATTCAGGTTTTTGTTCATTTCCGCCATCAAGGCACTTGAGAAGGAATGTGAATACAAACAGAATAAATACACGCACGGCAAAACAAAAGATCTACGCATGGCGGCAACTCACGCGGCTTGTTCGAGAAGCCCCTGGATTTCCGTGAGAGGTTCAGTGGCTGGATTCTGGGCCAAGATGTCGCGGATCGAGTTGGCGCTGCTTTCAACGTTATTGATGGTGGATTGGTAGGGTCCCGTAATGCCGCTGGCTTTGATGGTGTTGACTTTCTGGACCAGTCTGTGTGTTTGGTTAGTGAGGTCGCCGATGATTATGTCCCATTCGGCGAAGCACTGGTGGCAGCGCTCGCAGTGTGGAAACTCGCCGGAGTAACCGCGGGCGCACGTGTCACATCTGGGCCCGGACACGCCCTTCACGCACACACAGTGACCCGTGACCTTGTTGCACTGCTGCTCTGCGATGCCTCTTGGGTCGCAGTCGCACGCTGAAAATATAAAACACGATGACCACGTTAATAAATTCTTTCATCATTCATTCACGCTCCTGTCATTCAAAGCCTGTATGACTTTCTTTCTTTTGCAGAACACAAAAGAAGATATTTTGAACCAAACAACATTGACTACCATTGTATGGACATTTCTCGAAATATCTGTTCCACTGAAGAAAGAGTCATATACAGGTTTTGATGGACACGAGTGTGAATACATGATGGCAGATTATTTTGGGGTGTACTGTCCTTTTAAGAATACCTTAAATGAGTGTATTCAAAAGTATGTTAAGAGATTTCAGACGTTTAAATCTGAAAGAACTGAACGGAAGGGCTCGTATAACACATTTTAGGGCAGCTGATCGATGACCGTGGCACATTCTGACAACACCTGCATTCTCTGAGTTCATGTGACCTTATTAGGTTAGGACTGAAAGGGTGAGTAAAGAATGGGGGGAGACGAGTAGACGAGGATGGATTGTTTGCCCACTTCAGCGCCGCATTACTGGTGTCGTGTCGATGTGTTTGGTGAACAAAAGGCACCAACGGCCCCTAAATGACTGACAGGACACTTAGCAAACAGCACATCAGGAAGTCAGGAAGCCTAGTCTCACTAGGTTTCTGAAACAAAATGTCTGTATTCATTTGGGACACATCTACAGACTGCAACTTTACATCAATGCGTGTGAAAACATAACCATACACATTCAATACGCACGCACTTAAAACACATTCCAGTCTAGTGTTTACTCACACACGCATTCCTCAGGAAACAAACTCCTTCACCTGAGGGCTTTCCTTCCCAAAGGCCAGTAGAGATAGGGAATTATCTCGGAGGTTAATCCCTGCTATTATCCAGAAGGCCTCAGGCAGCACCGGGGGAGTTTCTTGTCGACACAATGTAGTGAATGTGACCCCCGGACACCGCAACAGGCTCAGTGGTATTGTGTTGGTGACGGGCAGTATTTTGTAGCAGTTTACGCGCTTACAACGGTCCCCCAATAAGTCTGAAATGGGCTTTTACCGTCTGAAATACGCATTTTGTTGTTTAATTGCTGAGAATTTGAAATGACCTGAGCAAGACCGAATGTAAACAAACACATGCAATGCATTTGTGTACTCAGTCTTGTTTACACAGACTTACACAAAAGGCGAGGCGAGGCGTGGGGATGTAAATCTTTAACACCCTCACACACACGAGTGGAGAAAGGGGGATGGAATATCCCACAGCCCAAGAGTTACTGCTATAATTACACACTCCATTTTATTGATGTTTAACATTCATGACAGTGTTAACAAGCTGTGCCTTTGAAAGCATTCCTACTTCTGCCCACTGATAGAGTTGCCAGATATGTTTAAACAGTAAGAAAACATGCGGACGGCTGCTCGGCGGACATGATCATTTTATACGTGTCTACAAATTCACTTGAACTTGATTTGTGCATTTTGGGAAGAACATGCAAGTAAAAGCACCATTATACAGTGTTGTGTTAGTTTAATATAGTAAGTTATTACTAATACACCGTCAATGTTGTATTTAAATTCAACTGAAAATTCTGTCATCGTTTACTCACCCTCTTGTCAACCAGACAGAACACAAAAGTATTTCTTCAAAATATTTTGAAGAAAGTTGGCAACCGAACAGCACTGGCACCCATTCACTTCTATTGTATGGACACAAAAGCAACGCAAGTGAATGGGTGTCGTCGCTGTTCGGTTTACAACGTTCTTCAAAATATCTTCTTTTGTGTTCTGCGGAAGGAAGAAAGTCGTACATGTTTGAAATGACAAGAGGGTGAGTAAATGATGACAGAATTTTCATTTTTGGGCGAACTATCACTTTAATCACTAAAAAGTTTTTCTTAAAAGTAACTCTTTACTAATTCAAAATTTATAATCTCTATCAACCATGACCACATGGACAATTAATAATTAACATATTAAATATGTATATTTCAACATATTCGAATTTGCGTTGAATATGGAATAGTTGAGTTTAAAAATAGTTTACTTAAAGCATAGCTTTATTAAAAATTCTAATGATATAATTAAAATAAGAGCTACTTCAGAGAAATACTCTACAAAGTATCTTGCAAAAAAAAAGATGATCTTAAACTAAAAATGACGTAAATGTTACCTTTTACTGTTAAAGCCTATTATTTAAGAACAAAACTGCAAAACTGTAAAAATCGTTGCTGGTTATAAATTATAAAAAGTTCTTTCAAATTACTTGAGTTTACTTAAAGGGACAGTCCACCCGAAAATGAAAATTCTGTCATCATTTACTCACCCTCGGGTTCCAAACCTGTATAAATTTCACAAAGGAAGATATTTGGAAGAATGTCAGAAACCAAAACAGATCTCATCCCCCATTTACTGCCATAGTAGGAAAATAAATACTACGGGAGTCAATGGGGGCTAGATCTGTTTGGTTACTGACATGTTTCCATATATCATCCTTGGTGTTCAGGAGAACAAAACATTTTTACAGGTTTGAAGTAAATGATTTTCATTTTTGGGTGAACTATCCCTTTAATAGAGTAGTTCACAAATTTGTCCCCATTGACTTTCCATAGTATGGATAAAAATGACTATGGTGAGTGAATGGGGGCACATTTTGAAGTGAACTACTCCTTTCAGCACAACTTATGAAATAGCTGATAAACTTGGGCAAAATGATGAGGCTTTCTTCAGACTTTATCAGTCAAGCTAGTATTTATCAGGAGACCACAAAACACACATTTACACAATTCTAGCTGAACAAATGCTCATTCCTGTGTTAGAAGAAGGCAGAGGTCATTGAGAGCGAGTCAATAGAAAGGTTACAGAAGGGTAACTGGATCTAGAGGAACACAGGGGGCTTCCTGCTCCAGCAGGGCTCTCCAAACAAACCGAAGGGTGGGGGGGAGAGATTTGTGTCAGTGCACAGCTTTTTCAGCTCAAAGCCAAAACCTGCTCTGCTAAAGGCCAAACGTCTGAAGTTAGATCTGAAATAGCTCATCCAAAAATGAAAATTCACTTTTACTTCTTTGACATTTTCCAGGTTATAGTATGTTTTCGTTGGATTGATAAGAGAGGTCATACGGGTTTGTAATGACACGGAGGCATCTGTATAATAGATTTTCATTTTTGGATGAACTGTCCTTGCAAGTAATCCTACAGGATGTTGCCCAACCAGGAACACCAGCAAAATGATATCAAATGTTCATGGAGCTTTGGACACCAGCAACGACAGTCTGAGAGAGGCGACAAAGACTCTTCTGTGGAAGATCCTGCGTCGGACACTAACGGCCCCATGAAGAGGGGAAAGCCCACGAAAACAAAGGTGCATTGTGGGAGCAGAGAGTAAATTGCAAGGCTTGGACAGATCCCCCATGATCTCGTCATGGTCACGCACATCTGGGCCAAATCAAAGAGACCGGGCTGAGGGCTTTTCCCACTGCACATTCCCGTGAAATTGGGCTGCCTGCAGGTTTTAAGGTTTGAGTTTCGGGTTTAGTGGTCGACGTATATATATATATACTGTATATATGCTGTATATACTGTATATTCAAATACCATATTTTAGGTATACTAGGGATGTAGCAATATTATTAATTTCGTGGTATCGCAATAGCGAAATTGTCTATTATCGTGGTCACATGAAATGATAGGTCTTCCGTGCCTAACAATAAAAAATAGATTATCTATCAGATTACCTTTGTCAAGGACCAGCTACAGCCATTATTTAATTTTATAAAAGGCATTTGACCCGTCTCATCCTATATCCCATACCTCTAAGCAACAGTTATGATTAGAGGATAAATAAAAGAGGACAGGATATTACATGGTTAATTTGTACATCATTGCAGTGTTCAAGAACTGTTTAATAAACACTTATGGCACATTTACAAGCCTTCATTTATTTAAAATACCGTCATAAATATTGTACCGTGACCTTTACACAAAGGCATTATCTTACCGTGAGATGTAATATTACATTTAATATTGTTACATCCCTCGTCGATACCGATAGCAATGTGGTCGACGTGGCTGATATCACACAAATGTAACAAATGTACAGTGTTGGGTAAGTTACTCTGAATAAGTAATTAATTACTAGTTACTAATTACATATTCAATAGTGTAATTAGATTACTGTACAAATTACTCTCTCCAAAAAGTATTTACTTACTTATTACTCATTACTTTCTATATCCTACATCAACCTGCTAAATGACTAAATGAAACGGCTCTTTTAGTTCATTCAAATAAATAATATAAAACAACATAAAGTAGTATTATTAACAGACCAAAGTATTACAAATGTGAGAATTATACATTAAAGCACGGATTTTTAAGTTAGACTTTGAATTTTGATGTCAGTTCCACTATTGCACACACATAATAGTACACAAAGTATTTAGTTCAATTACATCAGAAGTAACTGTAATTAAATTACAGAAAAAAATAAAGTGATCCCTTACTTTACTTGTTCAAGGGAAAAGTAATTTTATTACAGTAACTAATTACTTAGTAACTAGTTACACCCAACACTGCGAATGTAACTAAATGAGGCACATATGGATAACATTTAATGCATATTATTTTCCTTTAAGGTAAAAATAAAAGAAATACAAATATTTTGTGTTATTGTATTTACAGTTATTATAATTCATTGGTTATATTCTTATTCTTTCTTTACTCACCATGGCATTTGACCTCTGGGTTCCCCCAGAAGAGTTCTCTGCACTCCCTGCAGCTTCTGCCACCAAACCCGGGTTTACAAGTGCACTGGCCAGTAATCTACAGCGCACAGGAGAAAACAAAAATGAATCATCTACACATGCAGTTTACACATTTTTACAAAACATACGCTTACACACAACTGACATAAACACAGGTGTGAGTCGGGTCTGACCTCATTACAGGAAGTGCCTGAGGAATGATTGGGGTCGCAGTCGCAGACCTCACAGCCTTCCCTGCTGGCCATATTCCAGGTGTCAGGAGCGCACTGATCGCAGCGCTGACCCACCACATTGGGCAAACACTGGCATTGACCGCTGCTTAAATCACAGTTGCAGTTACCCTGAGAGGGGCACGTCTCTGCAGCCGTGCCCATAATGTTACACACGCACTCTGAGCAAAAAGAAAACATTTATGACATTAGAGGCAATTTTGTGGTTATACTACATATATATTAGCGACCAAACACTTACTTCTACAACTCTGATTTAGGGCGTTGCCGTAGTAACCAAGCTTGCAACGGTCACATCCCTCGCCCTCCGTGTGGTACAGGCATTTGAGACAGGTACCCGTGCGGGCATCGCAGGACACGGGGTCCATCATGTCAATGTTGTTGTTGCACTGACACGGCCGGCACTCTCCGCCCACCTCGTGCGGGTTTCCATAATACCCGGGGGCGCACTCTTCACACCTGGCACCTGCCGGCAACACTTTGAACATTAACCTCTGATACGTGTCACAAAATGACAGCCCTCTCTACATACAGTGCAATTTACATATGGCTGGGGAAAATATTACTGTATTCTATGTTAGTGTAACAAGTTCTTGCGAGTCATGATGGTATTTTACAGTGTTGACAGAAGCTCAAATAAATCAAGTGAGATGCCTGCTAGTTACCTTTATATCCCTTGTTACAGACGCAGAACACCTGGTCCGACTCCAGACTCTTATAGCACGCGCTGGAGAACTGTCGCCCACTGTCGGGTCCATCAGGGCACATGCAGGGACGGCAGTGGTCTCCAGAGCCCAGGACAGGGTCACCGTAGTATCCATTCAAACATCTGTAAATTATAAAAAAAGGTTACTCGTTATAGTGATCGTTATTATTATCAGAATTTCCAATAGGCAACAATTAAAATACGATAGAAATACTGCTACAATCTAACCTTTAAATATTTAAAGTATCATGATATTCAGCAATTTAATTAAACTATTTATTAAATAAATTCATTAAATAATTATTATTTCGCTAGGGCTGTCAAAATATCAGATTTCCACTACACAATAAAATATTGTGATAATAAGGTATGATAATAATAATATTGATATTGCGAAAACCAACCACGGTATTATCACGGTATCGTTGGGATTGCGTTTTTTTTATCAGTCACATTTACAGGCAGAACGTTTGAAACTATTGTGGCTCTTATGGCAAAATTTTAAATGGGTTGAGGAATTATTGAGGATATTATCATGTGTAGTGTGTAGTATTAACACAATATCGATAAACGCAGTTTAAAAATCACGATTTAATATCACAATTATTTTTTGACGTGACTAGTTAATGCATTAGCTAACATGAACTAACACGGATCAATACTTCTATAGCATTTATAAATCTTAGTTCATGTTAATTTCAGCATTTACTAAGATGTAACTGTTAACATTAGTTAATGCACCATGAGCTAACATGAACTGTATTGGCATTAACAAAGATTAATAAATTTGGAAAAAACAAATTCTTCATTGTTAGTTAATGTTAGCTATTGCATTTACTAATGTAAACAAATACAACTTTATTGTGCAGTATTACCAATATTTACATCTGAAAATCATGTTCATAGACATGAGTTTGATGCTGGTCACTAACCTCTCACAGTTGTGTCCGGTGGTGTATCCTCTGCAGGACAGACACTGTCCGGTGTTGGGGTCGCACTGCTCGGCATGACCGTTGCAGGTACAGGGCCGACAGTTGGGGAAGCCCCAGTGTCTGGGCAGACAGTGATCACACTGCCGCCCATACGCTCCAGGAATACACTCACACTGACCAGTGGCCTCGCGACAGAAATCATGAACGGATCCCTCAGGACTACAATCACAGGCTAATGAACAACAAACACATTTTACCATACTGGTATATTCTTTTAATATATATCCTCTGTTTACTATCAAGTGCATTAAATGAGCATTAAAATATTGAATGTAATGTAATGAATATAATGAAGATAATCATTTAACTCACGCCGGCAGCCCTGTGGTCCAAACAGGAAGGTGGCTGGGGCGCACTTGTCGCAGTTGCGGCCGACTACATTGGTTCGACATTGGCACTTCCCGCCGCTCGGGTCACAGACGGTGCTAAGAGACCCTTGAGGGTCACACTGACACGCTGAGATACAGAAGAAAGAAATATAAAGCAATGCTCAAACACACACATCTCAACTGTACATATGTTATTTTATACAACAAACAGAAGAAATTGTCACTTTAGTGACCACCATAAAATGTCTATATTAGTGCATCCGGTATTTTTTTAGCATTCAATGGCGTATTTGAACAAGACAACTTCAAGGTCTAGCTATGCGGCATTACCAAAATTTGGCTTTTATTTTATGCTTTATTTTCTACTCTTGGTTGTAGAACAGGACTGGTTTCGTTTCAGGCATTTCCTTGACAACATCTTGTCGAAACCTGTGATGTGAATAAAAGGCCTTGTGATAAAACTTTGCGTCTTTGTACGTCCCTATATCATATCTATACTACTTCCTGTTCAGCGAGTTAGAGCTTGTGTAAACTTTTAGCCTCATAAATCACATCAAACTAACTTACTGAACTTCAACTCAAAGCCACTCAAGCGTTAAACCCACAATGACCTGTCTCGCCTAATGACTTAACAAACATCTCAACCTGGAAGACCTCAAAAAACCCAAGTGAACTTCTGAGAAGTTGTTGGTGCCGGCCAAAAGAATCACATCTTTATTTTTAAAACCAAACTTTATAAATAAAATGTAACAGATCATTATTTTATTTTGCCTTTCAATGACCTTAGGCTTGCATTCCTCTTGGTTTAATGATTAAAATTTTAGGCTAACTCATTTAACAACCATTGTTCTATTTATACCCCACAAATGTACCATTTAGATAGGTTAAAATTTAGACTTATTTAAAATGGACACTAGTACTTTGGAATATATGTGTAGTAGTGAATCTTTGTAATATTGGGTTTGCTTTTACCAAAACTGAATGTTTATACAGTAGTGTTAACACTAGCAAAAGCTTGCATCCTTTATGCCTCCAGCCACATCTTTTGCTTGTCTTTGTGTCGTGTTGGGAGACTGTTAGACAGGAAACATATAAGGTAGTGTAATTATACCCGGGGCTGTGTTACAAGCTCTGACATGAGTCAGGAAGGCCCCTCTACTGCCTGACAGAAGACTGAAACCCAAATGAAAGATGACAGAATAAAGATGGCACGTCTTTCAAATAAGGTGAACTGGGATGCTTATGTGGTTAGAGAATGTAGCCGGTGTCATGCAGTGATGACAGGGGGAATATGTGTGTGTGTGACTTGATCAAACAGAGCGATGTGAACGGATGATGTGTGAAATTACAGGAGGTGAAATTGGAAGCACCGTTCAGAAGATGCACTAACTAATTCTTGCTTAACAAATATAACATTTAAAACAAGGCTTCCATATTAATGGATTAGCATTATTATTAAAGGATTAGCATTAATATTAGCATTAGCAAATCAAAATTTGAGTCTTGCTAGGGTGCTAGCAAGTACTATCACACCTTTCCTCAACAAACCACATTATTTTAATGTATCATTCTTGTGTATCACAAGTTTTAAGGGACCGATGATGTATCGAAGTTTAATACTGAGGGTAGGAATTTGTTCCGATCCCTAATTATAAACGATAGCAGAAGTGCTCACCTCAGCAGCCAAACTCAAAAGAGTACTCTTAAGAGTAAAGTAATTCATATACATGTGCATACCTTTAACTCCCTGGTGCAGAAGGGCCGAGACGCTGAAGATGTAATTTCTGCAGATATCAGTCATGGGGGTTTTCACCACGGCTTGGCTGCTCTCCAGACAGCGGTACCGCTGGAAGGTTTCCCAGGCGCTGTTGGTCATCAAATCCCCTCCCTCTGATCCAGAGCCAGAGAAAATGTCCAGGTTTTTGCAGTGGGGCATGAGCACGATCTGAGGGGAGGGACCCAAACGGACTCATTATGACTTTAGGATTGAAATGCAATAGAAGGCGTTCATTTGATATGACATTAGATGTAACTCACAGAATCGATGAGCGTGTATGGAGATTGGATGTCGCTGAGAGCCGAGTAGAGAGAGAGACTCAAGCGCACGGTGTAGTTCAAACCCTCCTCGAAACACACAGGCCGGGGCAGCACCACATACCTGATGAGCAAAACCAAAAGAATAGAGTTAAAAAATATGAAAGCATTAGTTTTGTCATCTCAGATTATATTTTCACCGCTGCAGTGTGTTCTGGGAATGCCTAATGTGCATATCCTACATGTAATGATGTAAAATGGGCTGTAAAAGGTCAAACGAAACCCATACCTGGATCCAGGATGCAGAGACACTATCTGGTTGTCATCATCAGGCATTGTGTTGGCACAGCGGCTGTCGGCGGTGATGACGCGAGGCCTAATGACAGTCATCAACACTTCCTCCCACTGCTCTGGCAACTGCGAGTATCATAAGACGACAAGAATGTGATGTAATGTGATGATGTAATGCTGTTTTAGTACAAGCCTGATGAAACATGTCTGTCCAGCTGACTTTAGTTTAGCAGTAAGGCCTTTTTATATGCTATAAAATGTAAATAAATAAATAGCTTGCAGAAATAATGAAGATTGTGTGGTTTCTGTTTCCCAATGACTAGGAACTGAGGCCTTGAGGATTCAAAAAGGAGGCGCAAGTGTGTTTTCTTAACAACCCTAATTCTATATTACACATTTCCAAAGTCATACAAGAGCTTTGACTAACATGTAGGTTGGATGTTGGATTCATGACAATGAAGTACTAAGCACAATCTTCAAAATTTGTATTTTTTTGTTTCAAAAAGGAAAAAATTTAAGATGCACCGATATATCGGCAAATAATCGGTATCGGTCTATATTTCACACTATCCGCCGATAGTTTAAAAACAGCCGATAGTCAGGGTCGATATATCCTTTCAATCATAAGAGAATATAAAATAAATATTAATTTAATTAATATTAAATATTAACATCTTCAGAATCTGTATTGGTATCGGCATCGGCAGATATCACTCTGAATAATCGGCTATCGGTGGAGAAAATTAGCATCGCCGCATCTTTAGAAAAAAATCCTACTGGATTGGAACAAAAGGTTAGCAATGACAACATTTTAGCGTGCATTACATATAACATGAATAGTGGAATTTACCTGAGGTTCGTAGCGAATGACGATGTCATACTCCATGGAGTAGGGGATGTTGTCGATGCTGAATTCAAGATAGGCACCTTCGGGAACGTTCACAAAACCAATACCGGTCCAAGAAGGAGATCTGTCCTGAGGGTGAGGTCTCGGGACAACGGTTACACCCTACAGAGAGAAGTAAAAAAGTCTTTGCTTCGTCCAGAATAAATCTAAGTAAGCTTTTATAAAGTCAATCATGCTTACAGGTCCAAACTTGGCATCTTCTGCTTCATAAGTGTAGTGGTCCAACGCAATGAAGTAAAAACCAGACTCCACCTGGTCGCAGCGTCTGCCGAACATGTGCTCGCGACACTGACATTGTCCAGTTTGAGGAGAACAACTGGAAAAAAGAAGCATCAAGAGATTTAGATGGTTTGTCCAGAAAATGTAGAATAGTAGCTCAAGATGATCGAAAATGACACACATTGTTAAACTTCAAACCCTGTGAGAAATTAAATCCAACAGTTTGCTGGACTGCAGTTAAAGTTTGTCTCTGTAAAACCATGTGAATGAAACTTCTTATAGACCAGCCAAGGCTTCATTTGAGACTAAAAACATCCTTCTCTTTGTTATTTCAGGATGCCTGCCAGCCGTTTCTCAACGGTACAATACAACTTACTGAAAGAAGACTGCAGAATTACCAGAAGAAAGCAGATTTTAACATTTCACTAAGAAAATGACAGCACTTCTTTATACAAAAGTTGTTTTACGATGTGGTTTTGTTCTCCGTAAATGACTTGGGTCATTGCCTTCATAGTGTAAGACTATGGGATCTTTTTGGCCCGATTCACATCTAAAAATGCGCGGAAAACGCATTTACATTTACCCTCCGATTTACATTAATCTCGATGCGGCGCTAACGCGCCTAGAAAAATGTGCGTGCCGTCGCCCCCTATTTGCGAGTGCCTGCCACGCGTCTACATTTAAAATAAGGAATATGCCTGTGGAAAAAACACGAAATGTGAATCGGGCCTTTATGGGCGCAGTAACCATAGTTACTGTAACCATCGCTGCTGTCCTTCTGAAACCTTGTACAGTGTATCTCCATATTTCGTTATTTTTATTTTAGTCATAAATCATTATTATTAGTCACACTTTCCTGTTTGTCACTGGGTTTTGCAAATATTTCACCAAAAAAAGTATTAAAAAGTGCTCGTCAACTTAGACAACACAGTGGGAATTCATTTAAAACAGTGTTTTTTTTTTCATTTCCTGAAAAACAGCGAATTTAGACATACGAAGTTTCAGTAGCACAGCGAAATTATGTTGTTCAGTATGTTTTATCACATCTCTTAATTTGGTTTGTTTAAAGTTTTATCCGTAAGAACAATAGCAGGAGTGATGTTTATCTCAGTAAGCATCAATAATGAAGTGAATGAGGGCACAAAGCTAAACTTCATACGGAGTGAATGATTGAACTCACTTGTTATTGAGAGCACCTCCGTGATCGCAGTCACATGGCCGGCACCCATCCATGTCATTACTGAGACCCCAATGCTGCGGCTGTGTGTTAAAGAGAGAGATGAACTTGTTAACATGCTCTTTGAACACCAATGTGTTCGTCACAGACCTCCCAAGAAGCAAAAACATCAGTTCTAATTGGCGTAAGATTACTTTTGGGAGAAAAACGATTTATTTGGCAGCAGATATTCAACTGAACTGAATAAAAACATATTTTTTTTATGTGATAGACTGTAATTGTAAAACTTTAAATAAAAAAGTAATTTTTACAAAATAACATGTTTGAAGTAAATCACACACCAGGCACTGATCGCAGTTCTGTCCGGTGACCAAACGCTTACAGTAGCAGTTTCCTAAGTCTGTATCGCACGGACTGCCGCCCGGTACTGTTCCCAAAGAGTTGCAAGTGCATGCTGGGTAAACAAGAACAAAACTTTTATTTGTTGAAACTGTTTCAATCCTGCAACACTTTTCACATAAACAATTTTTGCTGCAAAAAAAATCTTACGCTGGCATCCCAAGTGATCTTCACTGAGTCCGTAATGGCCCTGTTTGCACTGGTCACAGCGCTCTCCTTCCACATTGGGCTTACAGCGGCACTGACCCGAGATCAGCCCGAAAGACACGTCTGTCAGCGCGTCGCAGATTCCTCCGTAGAGAGAGCCAACGGGATCACAGTTACAGGCTGGAAAGAAAAATCCAAGCAGCGCATTTAAAGACAATGGAAGGAAGTGTGGACAGCTGAGAACAGAAAAATGGAGCTATATCAATGTCATCCGGAACTAAAAACATATGCATTACATCATGCAATTCTCGTACATGATTTTAATGGAAGAAGATTGGGAGGTAGAATATCTGTATATGGTTTTAATTGGTATACAATTTTCTGTCAGTAATGTTTAAGTCTTTTAATTTCAATCTTAAAAAGTTATAGATTTCAGCTTTGAAAAAAGGAATTATCATTCAAACTGAAGTGTTTTCATTAGAATTCCAAAACCGCATTTCTACGTCTGCGGTCAAAGGGCTTGGGATAAAAAACCTCGGTCACCACAACAAAAGGCGAGTGTGAAACCGTAGACGTGCGTGTTTGCAGAGAGGGCGGAGCTTAGCCGTGCAGTGAGGAACCACTTCAAAGCCCAGGTGTTTCTACCCCCCCACACATATACACAAACACACAAATCTCCGCGAGATGAACAAAGGAACAGCTGGAGCCTCACATCACAAACTAGACCAGACAGGTAGAGGAGAAGCGTCCGTCTGAAGGAAACGGGAAGAAAAAGATGACAGAGGAACTGAAAGGCAGGGGAAATGAGAGGTGGCACGTACGCTCGCAGATGTTGGGGTCGCGGATGTCCCTTTCCGGATGCTGGTAGAAGAAGGGCTTGCACTGCTGGCACTTGTGGCCCATGGTGTTGTGTTGACAGTCGTCGCACACGCCGCCGCTCGTGTTGCCCGATGCCTGGTACACGGCCATGTCAAAATGACAGGAGTCCGAGTGAAAGTTACAGTTGCACTCTGTAAATGAAGCGAGGAAAAAGGTTAAGATGCACTAACAACTGTAGAACAAAAAGTTGCTGACTTTAGAAATGATAAAACGATAACAGTAGAGTAAAATGAAAAATTATGTTTAGCAACTTTATTTCTTTACCTCTGGTAAAGAAAAATGACGACGTTGTTTTTTGCAGACAGTCCCTAACAACAAAGAGTTGAGCGACATCAACTTTGTTTCAAAACTAGGGTTGTATACAGGGCCCATGTTCAGAAAACATCTTAAAGCCACGGTCACACTTGAGTTTTCCCTCCATTGACTTCCATTCATACGCATGCGAATGCGACAGACCGGAAACGCAAGCCCATCCAACGATATTTCGCTGCGTAGCAATGTTCAAGTTTGGTGAACTCAGACCTGCGAATTCGCATCACGAGAGCGTGTGAGGCCAATAGAAGATCAAAATGTCACAGCGCGCGACCTCTTGGTTCAGAAATGTAAAAAATGGAGGAATCGGGCCCTTCCCATTTTCGTACCACCGTCCGAACGATTTGCATGCTCAAAGTTATGTCTGACCGCGGCTTAAGTCTAAAAGTAGCTCATAGCTTGCCGATTTAGGAGAAACCCCTAAAACTAATGGGTGTGTCTGTCCTAATTCTAAGACTCCTAAATGTTTGTGCTAAGAGTATTTCACAAAGCATTTAGCACTAAAACTAGCTCCTAAACCTGTGAGACCTTAGGGGTAGTGAAGAGGACTCCTAACTCACTAAGACCAACTCACAACAATCCTAAAATGGCTTTAACACCGGCAGTCTGCCTTGAAACGTAAACATTTTGGAAAGATTTCATGACAATGAGCTTAACCATGAAGACTATGTGCAAACTGTTTATGAGACAACAAAACGCTTACAATAAGCTGAACATGTACTACTTTATATATATGAACATAGTACGTATAGTTTATTTGCAAAAGATAACTCCTTTTTTAAATATTTGAAAAATCATGTTTATTGAGTTATCATATGTTTATTGTGTTTTATTGTATTTGTTAGCTGTATTTTTTAAAGTTATTGTTACTTAATAAAAACAATAAAAACAAACTGTTTGATTGATATTAATTGGAATGCACAATAAAAAAATGCATTTTGAAAATAAAAAAATGAGAATTGATAAAAATTATCTGTTTTTGTAAATGAACTCTTCACTTGTTTAATTAGTAACATACTAATATTTACTAACTTTCTAACTGTATATTTTATCATCTTAATTTGAATACGGCAGCAATTATATTTTTAAATATTTTATTTGAATATGAGTATTTTCATATATATTTTTATATTTTTATTTTAAGATCTTAATTTAAATATGTCAGCGTGATACCTCATTCTATAATATTCCTATGAATAAGTGACTGACAGACCCATCCTCTATCAGCCAATCACTGTGGTCATAGTCAGTAAACTTGCTGACATCATCCATAGCAACGAGGTCAGCTCCGCCATTTCTATTAGCTTAAGATTTCTTTCTGTTCCTTAGTAAAAGTTGAGAATAGGTTTTAAGAGAAAAGCTAAAAACTTTTACAGCTGTTTAGGAGAGCTCTTAGCGGTAAGATACAATGTTTTGTGAATACGGGCCGTGATACACAAAAATGTACTGCAGTACTAAAAACATTAAATTTATGATGCCATCATATTGAATCTTTTGTCCCTGATGACAATATGTCTATTTAGAGCAGTTCAGGTTTGTTGCCCCCATTGACTTTCCATAAATTAAAATTACTATGGAAAGTGAATGTGGGCAAATTTTGAAGTGAACTACTCTTTTAAAATGTGTAACTAGCATATCCGGCAGCTATCCAACATATTTGTCCACGTTTGTCATGGAGGACAGAGTAAAAGATATTAACCTCCCTAAAGCAGGTCATATGTGAAATCTTTCCAAAGAAAATGGTGACCAGAGCTGGTTCTGTTTCAAAGATGCTAAACACAACACGTGCAACAGATTTGTGTTGCAGCAATGCAGCATTTTGTAATGTCAGTCGTACTTTTACAGGCGTTGGTGTTGCGTCCCTCTGCAGGCCGCCAGGGCAGGTCATGATAAAAGTCCTGACAGTGCTCACAGTTCAGACCCATTGTGTTATGATTACACATACAATGACCGTGGACCTACAAAAAAAGAAGACATAATAATGATAACCAAGATTTAAAAATGATACAAAATAATCAACTCATGTTCATAGTAGTTGGCACCAAGGCATCAAAGTCATGGGTTTGATGGCTTGGAAACACACAACGTACTGCCAAATGATTGAATGTAAAATATTTGAAACAGGATGTTTGAATACACCAACAAATACACACTGGAGATATTTCAAGTCCCTCAAAACTAAACAATAAATAAACTCATGATTCATAAACCTGACCATGGAAAGATTTAGCGAAAATTAGCCTCCTCATACAGGAGAAACACAGACAAACGATGCAATCGCTCAGACCCATCTACACATCCGGCCTCCAAACCAGATGGCAACAGGAAGTGTTTATACTGAACGCATGTGGTCTAAATTAAACATTCTGTACATACGTAGACACTGCCTGAGCATTCACAGAACTGTACCTAGAGCTGATCCTGGGTCAATTCAGTGTCTTTGAATAAGATTGTATGCATAAACGTGAGCTTGAGATCTAGATTTCTGATCATAACTGTGGTAAAGATTGGTAATGACTCGAGACGCATCTCGTCCTGACGGATTATAAACAGAAGTGAACACAGACTAAACAGGAATCTCATTTCTGTTTCTATCGTCCAAAAAGCACCAACCAATGATAAAAGAAACACAATGAAAGGCTATGTGAACATGATGCTCGACCAAAACACACAAGCATTTTCTCTACTGCATGGATATTTACACTGTAAACTACTCAAAAGGAAACCATGGAGCAATCCGCATTCTTTCATACTAATGTGAAACAGATCCAGACTGAGTTAGCGGTATACTGTGATGTGAGTTCAAACTACTTCTTTCCAAGACAAATGTGTGTGAGACAAAAGCCACAAAAGAGATCCACATAAAAAACATTGAATTGTGACATAAATCAAAACGCTAGTACCCATAAAACATTACCGTCTCTATAAATGAAAACATATAGTATCAAATGTTTGTCGAAGTCTAATATAAGACATATTGCACAGAAACATCAACAAGCATGCAAGGGATGGTACATGAAAAGCTCACCATGCCATCCATGACCTCTCCAGCTGCATCGACGGGGGCGCATTCAGACGCGTGACCATAGCAAAAACAGTTCCCCCTCACCACCATGTCTTATATGGAGTAGTAGTATTTCTCCTTGATCTCAATACGTGAGTCCAGAAGGTTGTCCCCAAGAGTGTGGAGCTTAGTAAACTTCACTCTCAGATTGGTAATCTTTAACATGTCTATAATATAACAAAAAATAATAGGAGTTGGATTATGAGGCCATTAGTGCCATTTGATTTTGAAAAATATGTACTTTATATGTTTGTTTATCTTTATGCATACTTTGGATTCTGGGACTGTACGGATCATCAATTCTGAAAACTGGATCCAAAACCCTAAAGATGACCTGCAGATCCAGAAGAAAAAGGTGTCAGTGGAAATTCCAGTACTTATGAAATATACCAAAGTAAAGTACATTGAAAAATACACTGGGTTAATTTCTCAGACGCTTACCTCGCCCTCAGTCGAAGGTTCAATGTCAGAGTAGCGCGAATCGCAGATAACCTCATCAACTTTTTTCATTGGGCCTGGAGAGACGCGAGGGAAGCTGGCCTCACAGTCATAGGCGTAGTATCGGTACACCTGCCACGTCTTCGCAAAATCTGATGAACGCTCGATCACCATGGCAGCCGGCCGGAAGGTCTAGGCAGTAAGCAGACAAGATGTTGTGAGCATAAAGAAATTGAATTTTCTACATGTAGAAGTTTTAAGCAATGTTGCAACGTTAATAAAACGTACATGAAAAGAAATGAACAATAGATCTACTTCAAAACCTTTAAGGCTTTCACACTTAACCCTGGGTTAAAGGTGTCATGAATTAAGACATCAATTTTAACCCGAGCTTTTGTTATATAAGAGGGAATCGTATTCAAGCGAACATCCTGTAAGTATCAGAACTGAAAGCGCCCTTCTTACTGAAATTACAACTGTTATTGAGGCAGGTCCTGGAATGCACCTATCATAGATAGGTTGAAACCGCCTCCACAGAAGAATATCAACGACTACTTCTCTAGCCCCACCCACTGGAACCAGATAGAGCGAGCAAGCAATAAACATGCCGTTAAAGATCGCAAAATAGTGTTCAGTCAGTGCCTGGTTGTGGAAGAACACAGTCGCTGCATAACCTTCCTTTGGATTCCAACATTAGTAGGGATGGGTACTGAGAACCTGCACTTTTTTGGACCGGTACATAATTGGGTCGATACCAGAGTATCGATAAGATTCATGACAAACGATAGTGTTATCGATACTTGCGTTGTTTTATCTCCGTGTATTCGGGTGTTAAATGGCGAATTAGAGGCTGCTGCCTGTCATTTTCCATCCCTGAATGATGTCCGAATGGCCGAAGTTTGATTGACATATGTGTGATATCTAGGGCCATATGATTTCCGTGATGTATTTGTAATCTGCTTGTTTTGCGTGTTTTTTAGTGAAAGAGTGGCATGGTTGCGCTTGTGGAGCTTTCAGCGTCCGCGTTTCACAATGAGGAAGCTTCTGTCAAACACCCCTTTGCTGAAACCCGTCAAAATAAAAGTCCTTTATTTGAGAACAAGTTATAACATTGTTTTTAATAATTCGGCCACGGAGTATATTTACTTACTTTAGTAAATTGAAGTAAATGTGCTAGTAAAATGATAAAAAATAGTACATATACTTAAAAAAATATTACGTGCTTAGAAAATAGTACTTAAATTTATGTAGACCTAAAACCAGACAGGAAAAAAGAAATACGGTCTACCAGCCAAATAACCATAGTGATGTAAAGTAAATATGTTGAATTACATTATGATGTGCTCCTATGCACATGCTAAGTGATATGCTAAAGAACACACACACGTTTTGTTATGTGGCATTTTCTGTTTGCTCAGAAGTATTTGTAAACTGCCGTTCTAAAGCTTAGCTGTAATAAAGAAACTTAAAATGTTTAACATCTTTTCACATCATGTGTTTTTGCATCAAATTATAGAGCGTAGTATCGATAACAGTATTGATAAGTACCGGTATCAATAAGCAGTATCGATATCGGTATCGATAAAATCTTAACGATACCCATCCCTAGACATTAGTAATGCGTGGTTGAAGTTTATTTTTAAAGACGTTCCAGTTTACATAAGTAAAGCATTGAGCGTTTGTTCGCTTCATTTCTCCGTGGATTCCTTTGTGAACAAGGCACAGTTTGATGCTGGATTTGCGGAGAGACTATAATTAAAAAGCAGTGCTGTGCCATCAATATTGGATCCGACAGGAATGGCGCATCAATCTTATGTGAGTAAAACATATTTGTACTATGCGTCACTATTGCTTTGTTAGAGTTCGCTTGATATGTCCTGATAATGTTACGTTACGTGTCTTACCAAATTCAAAGAAGGCTCCAACTAAGTTTACTACGCAAACTGCTATCCAATCTTAGAAGCGGGCATTTACTTCCAATTCCATTCCATTTACTTCGCGAATGTCATAAGTAGACCTCATACAACAGTATAAACCAATTAAGAAGGCCAGTTCAGGACACCTTTAACATTTTTTTAAACCCATGTCTAGATCACTTTTTAGACAAAGTTACGATTAATTCCTAACCCTATATCATAATACCGTCCGTGTGAAACATGGAACAAGGTAATCCAGGATTAGATTAAGATTAAAAATAACCCAGGGTTAATTTTTTTTTGAGTGAAATGGCAATAAAGTTTATTTTAAACTTCATCATATTACAAAATGTCATCAATGTAATCACAAGGGTCTTACAGTTTTCTTGACGCTGTACATTTATTACGTGCTTTCTGATTTCTTGTAACCGCACTGCTACATTGAGATCCTGCTGAAATCTAATTTTTATCCAAAGCATTCCAGCCCTCTCAGTCGGCTGCACAGCTGGGTTTATACCAGACCTCCCACAGCTTCCACACACTAAACAACACTTCCCCCAGCAAATCCACTCCCCCGTTACACACACATTCTCTCTTAACGGCCTCAAATCTCACCCCAGCTTGAGGCCGTGCCGACACCTTCCCCATAACCACAACACCACCAAAGGACTGTGTCCCGTCAACACTTACCTTAAAGGTCATGATGAGGTGGGTGAAGTGGAACTCGGCCTCAAGGTTCAACTGGACTGTGACGTTCTCCACACCTGACGGAAAGACATGGATTAAAGACACGGAGCAGCGTTTCTTCATGCCAATGCTGAGATTCTATTCATACATTTTTCTTTATCATTAACATAATCCCTCCTAAACAGATAACTGCTCCTTAAGAGCAATATTCCACTTCCACTACTCCTATAGTGTGCACTATAGTGCCTTATTATATCTACATCTTATGTATACATGTATATAATACTACCTCCACTTACTAAATTATCCATTTGCACAAGTGTACATACAATCTGTTAATATGTTTATTCTACTATATACTACCCTGTACAATGTCTCTTATATGTTATTATCCCCCATTTTCTGTAAAATAGTCTTTATTTTATATATGCACAATTTAGAATCTTTTAGACTGTAAATCGTATTATATTGTATTGTCATTGTGTTGAATGTCTGTACTAGAAGCTTCCAACACCAAAGAAAATTCCTTGTGTGTGCAAGCACACTTGGCAATAAAAGCTCTTCTGATTCTGATTCTGATATAGACATTATTTTAATTCACTTAGCAGACACTTTTATCCAAAGCAAAATAAGAGTGCTTTTAACATTTTGCCTCTACACCGGATTCTCGGCCGACACAAATTGTCCTCTGTTCTTCTAGATAAGCCTACAAGAGATATTTTGCAGTTGTTACATTTGAAAGAATGTCAGTTCAACTGATTGAGAAACTGTAGTTCAGACACAGCATCTAAAACCACATTTTTATGCCCAGAGGTTGTGCTTTTTGCGTCTTAAGAGATTTAACTGAGTTCAGTTGTGTTTCGTTAAAGTAGCAACATATTCTTATTATTTCTACATTTAAATAGACACAGATAGACCAATAGTGATGCTGAAGATTTAAGATTTTGTTTGTCACACACAGTTATATACTGTAAGTGTATAATCTTATACAAAAATATAAGGTAAAGGTATGAGACAAAGAAAAAGTAAAATATCGAAAATCTGAATATATTTTTAAAATGGAAAAAAATAATTAAAATGTAAGAAGTGGGAGGAAATAAAAAGGAACGTCAACTGAGTAAGACAGAACTATAAACCTATGGCTAGATTTGCTCAGATAATTTTTTTTTTAAAGAATTTGATTTTAGAATTTACATTAAAATATTTGACTTAATAGCAGACTTGAAAAATAATCAAGATCTATTCTGAAACTCTACAGGAATTTTCTCAGGAGAAACATCTGAAAAGTTTGGCAACGTTGTCCACTTTGTATACTTGGTAAATAAACTGTCTAAAAAAAACAATTCAGATCTTTTCATGTTTTTTTCTGATCTATGAGAATTCTGTTAAACTGTAAAGAACTGTAAAGGAAGTAGTGTTGTCACGATACTGGAATTTCTAACTTTGATTCAATACCTAAAAAAAATATTGATATTCGATACCACGGGGAAAAAACTGCCCTAACAATAAGGCCCTACATTTTTTTACTTTTATTTATAGTTAAATTGGACAAGACTAGACAATGAGGTATATATTTACATTCTTTATTAATTGTTAATCTAATGTAAATTTTACTAATACATTTACTATTTAAAATCAAAGTTGTATTTGTCAGTATTAATGGACCAAAGTTTACATAAATAGTTTAGAGATTAAAAAAGAGATTAAAGACTTTAATAAATACTTGAACAAATGTATTGCTCATTCATGTTAATACCTACATTTATATGATTAAAACAATTATTTGGCTTTTAACAACGTTTAACTGGAGTGAATGAGACGAGTGGATGAAATCATTGATGAGCGCAAATAAAGACAGAAACGCGTGCATTAAACAAGAGAACTGTTGCGGAGACTCTGTACTGGCCATCTTTCTAACATAAACAATGTTTAACCAAGGCAAATGAAACGAGTGGATGAAATTATTGATCAGTGCACATACATAGAGCGCTATGGTAAACATGGGAAACAGCATGGTATTGATACGTGGGACGTTGGAACCGTTTCAGAGTTTTCAGTATCGATACGTATCGAAATATCGATATTTTTGACAACACTAAAAGGAAGATTTTCACATGAACATCTGCAGCTTGTACATTACATGCTCTAGTTGTACTGTGGATCGTATATGCTATACAGTTACACTCAACATCTGCTATTCAGTAAAAAACTGCTTTCTGGGTCCATAAACTTACACTGACAATAAACAGAGCATATCTTTTAGTAAGCAGAAGGCTGCCGTCATTCCCAGGCTTGCCGGTCCAGTTGGCTGATGAGTTACTGCTTCTATGTCCTCCCACACAAAACTTTCTCTCTCAACTATACATTCACAGGATTCTCTGGTTGCGCTCGTTTCCTGTCCCTGTGCATTCACACTCCCCTGATGCAATAATCTCTGGATTTCCCTTTGCTCTGCTTGTTTTATTGAGGAACATACTGTATGTCATGTTACAGCTGGACTGGTTGCTTAAAGATTCGACACAGCTATATACTCTATATATATATATTAGTCAGTCTGGTTTCACAGGTCATTTCGGCTAATTAACAAAAACAGACTTTTTGTCCTATTTCCAGCATAAATACCTAAACATTCTTAGATATATTTATTTGAGAAGCAAAAAAGCGTTCAGAAAAAAAATCAAGTTTATACTTGATATAAAAATATCTCCCAGTGGGGTGAGAAATGTTAAATTCTACCTAAACATTCAATTTCTACCACTCAGCTCATGTAGATTTTTCTCATCTCGCTGGCTGTCATTTTTTCTTTTTGAATATTAAATACATACATTTATGGCCAAAAGTGATTTCAAGCCTTGGAAACTTAATGTCCTCCCTTTATTATTAACAATGTATAAAAACGTTTGTATTTGTGTTGCATAGCTGTTCTTGGAGTGTCAACTGAAGCTCAGCTTTGAGAAGAATTTAAGGAGGCTTGGCAAAAAATTACACAACACATGTACAAAATATATTAAGTCAAGGCCCAGGAGAATGTATTACTACATGAAACGATAACAATTACACTTATTGTTTGCTTTATTTTCGATGAGCTTTTTGTATAATAAATAAAATACATATTCCTTGACATGCCAAATAATTTTGTTCCATTAATATATTACAAATGTTGTGTTCTGTCTATTGTGTACCATACGCCTGATGGTTTAACGTGTGGGGGCGTTAAAAGCAAATATTCCACCGCCCTCCCCCCTAGTCAACACTTTCGGCAACTAAAGTGAATTATTTTGTGAATTTCAGGGTAAGTGTCCATTTAATTTCAGTTATTTTCTGCATGATTCTGAAAGCCTTGGTCAAAATGTTATGGGCCTATAACCCCACCATTACAGGGTCTGAGAAAGCAACCCTAGTTTCCTCCCGCTGATAACGGCGCTGATCACGGGATACCGACACCCTGTTGGCTAGACACCTGGAAATCCCATATCAACTAACTATTGATAAAAAATGTTTCACCACAAAATGTTGTGGCTTCAGATCACAGCAAATGTCTTCAGATCAGGTCAAACGAAATATTTCCAATCTTGGGTTTCTCAAATAAAATATGCTTTTGTTTTCCACAGCATAATAGACTCTTCGACAGGTAGTAGCCTGAAGGCGTGTAGAAAACCCTTTCTCAAGAGAAAAAACATGACCATTCCACATATTAAAGACGGGTCATTATTTTAACTGGTCAGCGATTAGCCAACTGCTTTGAAGTTGTAAGCCCAACCACTGGTCTGATTATAGAGGAACTTACGCACAAACTACGGCGAGAGAGTTCCCTCTAATAAGACCTTTCAAGGCCTTCCTATCTTCCCATGAGAACTTTAAGGTGGCTGTAGTTTTTTATATCTGTGACTGAACAATAGAAAAGGAGGAAATAAAAGAAAAGTGTTGTCTTGTTTGAAACCGAAACAAAACTCACCATTTTCCGACTGCCACCAGGTCTTGAGGCGGTTAGGGGCGAACGTGGTCACGACATTCTCAATTCTGTGGCCAGTGATTGGGCGTGCGCTCTCATTGTAGGACTTCCTGGAATCGCACACAAAGCACTTCTTCTGTTCCTGAGATGGAAGAGGGTAAAAGCAGAAAATGTCAATTGCCTTCTTGCGATTACACATTTCGCCACATAAAATGAATGGCCGAGGCTGAGATGGCGGTCTGATTAACATGAAGCAGCTGTTTCAAAGTCTCTGCGTTAGTCTCATGTGCTGTCCAGATGTACAAATTAAATGTTTCGGCATTTAATTAAAAACCTGTTAAAGCAATTTAGTTATTTTTAAGGGAAATGAGATTAGTGGGGTAGTGTGCAGCTTCATACATTAAAACAAACGTCGGTTTGATGTCATCATTCGATTGTTAAAAGGAGAGAGAGCACAATATAGTCTTGATCAAAGAAACTGATACAAGGATGTAAAGTAAAATTCTTTGGCGAACTACGTCAAAACTAAAAAGCAGCTATCTCTCTGTTATGGTCTGGCGTGAGTGATTATCACGATCCAGGCCGATCTTTGGAGATTCAGAGGGCTCATATAACATTTCCAGTCGTACTATGTACAACATTAAAGAGGGTTTTGTCAACAAGGATGTAGTCTAGACATCCAAAGGTCACAGGCAAACATAGAAAAACAAAGTTTTCATGTTCCCAAAACACCCACGTGCAATACAACGGCTGCATTAAAGCTGTTTCAGCAAGTTCAAGATAAAAGCCTAGGGGGTGTTGGGAAAAATCCCACACACAGGAAACAACCCTTTAACACATAAAACATCAATTGTGGTATTATAATATAATTACTAGAACAAACAATATTGACATGGGTGTCCGATGAACCTTTGTGATTTATGTTAAAGTCACCGTGAACCGGAAGTTGCGATAGTTTTTTTACTTCAGTATTTTGACGCATTTCCGAGTAAAATGGAATTTCTAATGAGAAAAATAGTGGCCGTGGCTTTCGTCTTTCTCTGCGATTTGATTGGATGTATAAAAAACAGCCATTGCATTTTGAAATGGAACTGGCAGTAGACTGACAGTTGAAGGGGAGGGATTAAAGGGGTCATATGACACGGCATTTTATATGTAATGCAATGTGTATACACGATTTAAGGTTCAAAAACGCTGTATTTTTCACATACCGTGCATGTTTGTATCTCCTCTATGCCCCGCCTCTCTGAAACGCGTGGATTTTTTACATCAGGTTCCAAAGAAATTGTGCTAACAGGTACGCTCACAATACTTGCGTATACATTTGGGCGGTCTTAGTCAAATCATACCACGAACTGACAGATTTGTTTGGGTATGGATACACGAGGCGTTTCAGGCAGGTCTGGGTGAGCATTCTCTTTTAGATAGAATGCATCTTTTGTTCTGACACTTACATTTTTGCAATTGTACGTGTCTAATACATGCATGGGCAACTTATAACACACCAAAGACACAGAAATACACGTATTCGCGCCATATGACCCCTTTAACGGATGCTCCGCCAAAGCCGTCTAACATACATCATTTAAGATGGATTTTCATTACAGGAAGGAAGTGCATTTTCAGATTTTAAATATATAGATTATGATGGCACACATATTTTAAAAAGAGAATGACCCACATTGATATACTATTTACAATAAACGCTGCAATATTTTATGAAAAAATAGGCATTGTTATTTTTTATTTCACTGGGACTTTAATAATGCCCTTAACTTTTTATAACCCCCAAAAGTAGTTATCCCGCTGCAAAACATTTAATTCAAAAGTAAGTAACTAACAAATGTTTTTATGCAAAATGTAGGAATGTCTTTGACTTTGAATGTTGAACATTACCTGCAAATGACTGACGATACAGAACGGTTCAGGCCTCAGAAGTCCACACGTTGAGGTGGCGGACAGTTGGTGAGCTCTTCCAATGAGAAGATCTCCTGTTGCTGGATAACAGCTTCCTTCCGTGCAAACATCTCCAAACCCAGGTACATCGGCAAGAGCCCATGACCATAGACCTGTGTGGAATAAGAATATACACATTCATTATATTATTATAGCCTTTGCATTCAAAAGCCCTTAAAAGTTTTTGATCAGCTCAAGATCTACCACAATATGAAATGTTAAATACATGTTTGCATAAATTAAATGCAATTGACTCAGTTTGTGAGGAAAGTATAGGTTTTTGCAATGTGACAGAAATGAGTTAAACAAAAGAGTATAAGATGTTTTGATATAAGTTAAATAAGAAATTAACAGTCAATGTTATGAAAATGTATTTTGAAGTAAATTGTAAAAAAAATAAAAAATAACCCTGACCCTTAAAAAAGTAACAATTGCTTTACTAGCAAACATCAAACGACCGAATTATATTCATTATATGCTGAGAAGTTAACAAACATGGGGCAGAATTTAATAATTAAAATATCTCACTGGGTTTAGCTGACCAAAAGTTTGGTAACCCGTGCTCTTTTTCAAAAGAAAGAGATCAAACTAGTTATTTAAAGAGATTTCAGACTTTTAAGAAACGTTTAACGTTTTCTTAGCAACATGGAAACTGCACTTTAGATGTTCATTCAAAACGAAAGAAGAGCTCACTACATCACATCAAATCTCTACAACAGCAAACTACCTCAACAGAACAAAAAAAATAACTTACATAAAATAGATGTGAGATGTAACAGCATATTTTCCAGATTCAGTGCAGTATTCCTGGAAACTGCAGATGTGAGTCTGATGTCAGCAACAGCGGACTTCACCTCTGTAAATGAAGCTGCTCGAGTTCCGAGAAACTTTTTCTGCGCAGCGGTACATCTTCCGCGCATGCGCACAACGACCGGTCGACTCGCCCCATTTCATCAAGGTGCTCTTCTTGAGGTAAATTTCGTGCCAAGTTAGATTGAAATGCGTCATTTTTCAATTTAAATGACATATATTCACAAATGGTAAGTAAACTGCAACTTTTGAATACAGTGGAGACATCATGCAATTTAACGGAATTAAATGGAGGAAAGGTAGGCTACTCTTCCCCACCCCCTCAACGCAAATGACTAAAACAAATCTGTGTTAAGACCAACATTTAAAGTTAGCTTTAATTTAAACAATGTAGTCGTCTTTTGCCCTGTATTCTTCAGATAACAAAATGCATTTTTTTACAGTGAAGTATATATAAATCAGGGTATTTTTGCCATTTGTATTACCATTATTTAGCACAGATATCATGGTATGATTGTGGTTCTTTGAGACAATGCTAAATGTGTATGTTTTTACAACAGATACCATAGTTAAACTATCCTTACATACAACCATGGTTAATTTCCACAAGGATGAAGTTGTATGGCAGTAAGTAAAGTCAAATGATGTATCAGATAAAAAGATGGGACTTAAATACGTTTTCATGCATTCACATTCACATATACTCTTAGTTTTTATGTTTCTGTTGTTTCTAAGACAAAAAACCCCATTTTTTTACATATTCAAGTGTAGTTTCCCACGGAAAACGATTACAAAACGCTAACAACAGTTTTGTGAACAGTTATTCTTACTTCCAAAAATTACAACCTGGAGTGAACTGACCTGTGATCAGTTAAACAGCCTACAATTACTGTGGAATTCCTCAGTAATGAGACTGTTGGAGGTGAGTCAAAGGGCAGGAGGTTCGTGTGGAACTGAACATTGTGCTTATCCAGACGGAGCTAAATGAGTGTGATAATCCAAATTGGCAAGCAGAGAAAACAGAGTATCCTGTGAGCTCAGACGCAAGTACATCAGATGAGTTTTTGGTTTATACATAATTACAATTTAATGATTTAAATGTTCTTTACTATTACATATTTTGCAGTGGTGAGCTTTTATAACAGCAGGGGTTTTTAAATGAAGAAAACCCCTGCTAGTATCCTTTAACGCATCTTTACATTCATTGATCTATAGTTTTATCTGTAAAGTCATCAGTGACAGACTGAGGTGACATAACTAATCTGTTTATCATAACTAATACACAATCAGTCAACTAATCAGTCGGCTAGACTGTATATGGCCCTGTAAAGAAATCCTCTCAAAAAATAGAAGACACGCTAAAAGGCTAAAATCAATTTTATTGTTGTAGACACACACATTATATAGCTTTATCTGCTTTAGATGTTTCCCTTTGTCTTAGATTTTGGTGACTTTATAATCATCTCAGACGAAAAGTGTCCCAGCACTGAAGCAGCTGAAGGGGGGTGGGAGATCCACTCAGGGAGATCAATGAAGTAACGATCAACAGAACTCGGTAAAATACCTTTGGGTTTGCAAGTCAAAAGTAAATGGAGAGGCTGTTAACACCGCATCACAAAAGAGACGCCATCCTGTGAGAGATAAACGCACACATTCCAAAAGCAGCAGGCGTCCTATGTAAACTTGACTGACTGAGGCAGCTGTAAAGCTTCACTCTGAAACCTTAAGTTTTCATAGCTTATTCATTAGGCAGCAAACAAAAACAAGCAAAATGTTAAACGCCTGGGTGAGCTGCTTATTCTTGCATGATGCTAAATTGAGGAAAAAGTGCACACACAATTTGGAATAACTTTAAAAGCATTATATAACATCTTTGCCCATGTAAATCCTATTTTTCAGTCTAGTTGCATGCTTCACAAAGGACCAGAGCCTTTCTTAAACATAGACAAAACATGTATGCTTTGTGGGTTGGGCTTTTTTGGTTTATCTCTTGAGCCCCCCTGTGGACATGCAAGATCATACATTTCAAAATAGAACTTGCCTCTAGTTTGTGATGTTACTAAATACAATAAAAAATGTATAATGAAATTATACGTGTATATTAAATATGGAATATTAAACATCTGTAGTCGTTTAAAACAGAACCATTCCTGGTAGTTGATGAGGACCCGTTTGTTGCAAAACATTTTAAGCAAAAAGTCAGCAAGCCAACCCGTAAAGGAACTGATCCCCTTATCCTTTGCAGAGCATTGCCTTCAGCACTGTCCAATGGTAAAACTTCCTTGAATTTTAAAGATGGGAAGCCTCTATGTGGAGCACAGCCCGTATTTTTCCACTTTGTCAACAATGAAGTTCTTCAAATCGTTTGCCTCCTTCTGGAGGTCCTCCAAATCTTTCATCTTCTCTTCTTTTCTTTGGGCTGCATCTAGAATCCTCTTCTCCAAGTCTGACATGACAGTGATAAAAAAGTATTTTTAACTTTAAAGCGCCAAAACAGATGAAAATCTGTCAGCATTTACTCACCCTCTTGTCATTTCAAACCTGTACGACTTTCTTTCTTCTGCAGAACACAAAAGAAGATATTTTGAAGAATGTTAATAATTGAACGATAGCGGTACCCATTCACTTCTGTTGTATGATACAACGCAAGTGAATGGGTACCACCGTTGTTCAGTTACCATCATTCTTCAGAATAACTTCTTTTGTGTTCTGCGGAAGAAATAAAGTCGTACAGGTTTGCAATGAAAAGAGTAAATGAGTAAATGATGAAAGAATTTTCATTTTTGGGTGAACTGTGTGGCCGATGTGAATTTTTGATATTGTACCTTCAATTTGCTTCATTTTATCTTCAACGTCTTTAGCCAGCTTTTCTGTCTCCATTGTAATGTTCTTCAGACGTTCACTGGCCTCATCATTAACGCTCTGGTTCTTGTTGTTTGATTTTAATTTCTCAAACTGCTCCTTCAGCTCCTCAAGATCCTGCCAAAACAGTAAACTGAATATGTACATTTACACTAAATGTATGTAGCCTACGTGCTCTTATGAAGCTAACCTTATTGGCGTCTTCGGCGCTGTTGAGGGCAACATCGGCTGCATCCTTGGCCTCTTTCCCCTGAACTCTGTTCATTTCTGTTTTGCCATTTAAGGCCTCCATTTCGTCTAGTAATTCTTTTGTTCGGGTTGAATTTAAATTATCCTCAATTCTTTCCAGTTTAGGAGTAGTCTGGTTAAAAGAGAAAACGCCATTATAAATCGGTTTATTGAGAAATTTTAAGACTTTGACCTACAAAAGAATGCAATTTAGCGTTATTATGCACACGGTCTTGAGCAAAATGAACTTATTACTTCATTAAGTTTTTCATTGATGATGTCATTGTTGTCTTCTGCCTTGGCCAGATCTTTGACAATCTTTTCGTGAAGCTCGGCTGTATCATTCAACGCTTTCTCAATATCTTTCACGTCAATTGGCTTTGTTCTGTCTCTGTTTTGTACAACAATAAATAAAAAGTTTCGTAAAGCTGGTGATCACATGCTTATTTTTATAAAAATATTGACTGCTACTGAAAAAAGAGATTACTACGGTCTCACAAAATGTCTTTCGCCCTCTCTTTCATGTCTTCAGCTATTTTGGCTTCTTTCTCCAAGCGTTCAAGATCTTCATTGAAGCCCGTGACGTTTGCCAGGATGTTCTTGATATCCTCGATCATCTTCTTGATGTCATCAGGGGACTTGGGCAGCTGAATTGACAACACAGCTTTGGCCAGTTTCTCAATGTCCTCCGGCTTCACCAGCTCATCTGTTAAGGTACAGTGCAATCAGACCTCCATTCTGTCTTTGAAAAAGAAATTGACACAAACCCTGCATGTACATTTTCTTTAATACAATGTGACTTCAAAGAAAACAATTCTAGAGACTTAAAAAATGATGACAGACTTGCCATTCTATGGGTAAATCTCTTAACCAAAATATACTTCACCAAATGCGCAGTTAGACTACAAAAAATTATTTGCTGCCTTGAATTTTTAAGTAACTTGGCTTTACAAGTCCTTTCAGCTTTTTTCAGTTTTGGCCAGTTGATATAACTTGAAATTGAGTTGATATAACTTGAAAAATAAGTTGAAATTGCTTAACTTATTTTGATGTGTTGACATAATTTATAAAAAAGTAGCAATGCCTTGTAAAACCTGTTAATTGTTCTTAAAAAAAATGTACAGTGCACTTTTATTACCTGTCAGGTAGTTCTTGATATTCTCTAGAAGTTTCTTGGTGTTAGTCTTTTCCTTCTCAAATCTGTCTTTAGACTGATTCATTTGATCCATCATGTCCTCTGCCTGATCTTTGATGTCATCGGTCAATTTTGTCATGTTAATGAGCTGAAAATATTAAAAATGATAAAAAAATATTAAAAGACAACAACGACAGCAAACACAAATTTGCAGGTGGGCAATTCCATGCAAATGTCATTGTCAACCTTAAGATGAAAGAATCCAGTTTTTACTAAAGGCTTTCACGTACTGATAGGTCAGATGTCAATATTTGGTGGTTTACATACTCATGTGAAGTCTCAAAGTTTTTAAAGCATTTTTTGTGTGTTTTTAAATCATACTTTTCCATAGTCAGGTAAGTGAATTGTCACATCCATAACGGTCCATATTCCTTTTAAAAGTACATGAATAAATACAAATGCATTCTCTAAGAATTTATATTTCCGGTATTGACTAAAAATGTCACATCTATAACGCTGGAACTGCCCAGGTCAAAGTTTCATACACTTAAACTTTTAAGCATACTTGTATTCCTGAATATACTGTACATATAAACAGAAATAAATCGGATGTTTCTAAACTCCTATCTAAAATTATATGGACTGTACCATTCGGTTTGCTAAGCTTAAATTGCATTAAAAATCACCTTTTTCGAGGTCACCTCAGCTACTGCGCATGCGCACAAGGCTGGCAAGCGCCTCACATAAGCTCCCCCCAGAGAATCATCAGTCTTTATCGATTGATGATTGGATCGTTCTACTGGAAGGCGGGGCTTTCTTCGCTAGAGCGGCCATATTGAACATTGCATTCCTTTCCATTCATTGTAATGGCAGTGGCGTATCTTGTTAATATATATTACCTTTGATATAACAATATACTGTAACTTATATAGATGTTCTTGACATGCCTTTGCAGCGTCTTCCTTGAGTTTACTGTGGAGGTCTGTAATGTTCTTCATAGTCAACTCTGACCGTCTGGAGGCATCGAGGCTGATGGGTAAACTCCCCGCACAGCCCGGACCTCCGCACTTCCCGCATGAAGCTCCACCACATTTTGCCTGTTCACACTTCACATCACCTGGAGCTCCACAGATCTACCGCAGAAAGATTCAATGTTATTGCACTTTTTTGGTATTAATCATTGTTTTTAAGTTTCTGTCTTTAATCACCTCCTCGTTCAGTTTGGCTACACTCAGAGCGTTCACATTCTTCTCCAGTTTATTTATTTCTCCTATGCGACATTTGGTAAGCTCCAGTGTGACGTTCGCTCTCGTCTTCTTGGAGGCTTCTTGGGCCTTCTTAGCTGCTTCCACTTTCTTCTCATTCTCAGTGAACTCGTCATAGAGCTTCCTGATCTTGTTCAAATTGTCTGTTAAAATGGCACACAAAACAGTTGAATATGTTCTATAATACAATTTGGGTTAGTACAGTAATGTGCAGTTTTACTTTCTCTTGCACACAAACCATTTAGAGCTTTTACGTCGGTCACTGGAATATCTTTGATCTTCTCTTGTAGATTCTTCAACAGCCTATTGAACTCAAGGTGAATGTTGTCGATGTCAGTGTTGAGCAGTGGGCTTGGATCGATAATTATTAGGTTTGGGTCTATGGTCTCCGTTTCATTCCTAAAGATGGAGAAAATACAATGCAGTTATTCTCCAAAACTTTAAAGCGATAGTTCACCCAAAAAGTTAAATTCTGTCATCATTTCGCCCCCTCTTGTGATTTCAAACCTGTATGCCTTTCAATGTTCCGCAGAATACAAAAGAAGATATTTTGAAGGATGTTGTTAAACGGTACCCATTCACTTGCATTGGTTTTGTGCCCATATGGGGGCCAGTGCTGTTCGGTTACCAGCTTTCTTCAAAATATCTTCTTTTATGTTCTGCAGAAAGACACACAGATTTGAAATGACAAGAGGGTGAGTAAATTATGACAGATTTTTTATTTTTAGGTGAACTATACCTTTAATATACTTTACAAGTGTAACATATAATCGCTTGCAAGATAGAATCAGTTAAATTAACAAAAATAAACAATCAGCCATCATTTATTTACCCTCATGATGTTCAAAATCTGTATGTGACACTTTCTTTTGTGTAACACAAAATAATATATTTTGAGAAATGTCTTATTGGTTTTGTGTCCATACAATGCGAGTCAATGAAGGACAAGGTGTTTAGTTACCTACATTCTTCAAAATATCTTCTTTTGTGTTCTGTAGTAAGAAAGTAATTTGGAATGACATGAGAGTGATTAAATGATGTAAGGATTTCATTTCTGGGTGAACCACCCTTTTAAGCACATGACCACTTCTAAACCATATGATATATAGGTTACACACACACATACACAGTGTATATACGTATATATATATATATACTGTATATAAAAATTTCTTTAATTATGTTTTATTAATATATATTATATGTTAATTATATAACGGATATTTAACTTGCTGTATTAGTTAAGGGTATTATTTTAATACCTAATTTGTGCCAAGAGCTTCTCCAGTTTTTTTACTTCATCCACATCCGTCACGTTAAGCTGACTTTGCAGCTTCTCCAGCAGCAATTGTAACCGTTCAAGATCAGGTATAGGCCGAGAGTTCTCTGGACAAGGCATTATAGTTTCCATCCTCTCAGTATCTAGTTTAACATCTGAGACGATCTTCTCCCAGAGCTGGTTGCAGGTATGGCACGGCTCACAGATGGGAAAGTTGGTGTTGTGACCAGGGCCGCATTCGTCACAGAAAAGACCCGTCACTCCCGGTTTACACAAGCACTCGCCCGTGTTAGGGTCACAGGCTGGGTAAATCGTGCCCTCCATATTACAGTCACAAGCTCAAGGAAGAAGCCACATATTTTATCTTAGTCAGCAGTGCTTGATCTCCAATTATACGTTTTAGTGACAGAAGTGAAGACAACCGTACATATAATACTTACACATGCACTGGATATCCGGGTCTCCAAAGTGGTTTGGCCCACACTCATCACATTGTCTGCCTCCATAATCTGGCGGACAGAGGCACTGCCCTGTGATCTGAAAGACGTGGAATAACGCAGATGTGATATTAGGAAGCTGAAACATATCATCACTGTCGGTATCAGTGACTTTATTGTAAAAATGAAGAGCATTAACCTTGTCGCAGACATTGCTGAGGGCATTTTCTGGGTCACAGTTACATGGTTGGCACCCAGACTCTCCATCTAGGTTCCAGTAACCATCCACACACTCATTACAGAGGCCTCCCTCAACACCTGGCCGGCACGGACACTGGCTGGTCTCCTGGTCACAGAAACAGGGGCTGCCAGCGGCACACTTTGACACCTCTGTGCCCCTCGGGTCACAAGAACACTCTAAAGTGTACCATGAGAATAAGTAAATTAATCAGGAATAAAAAACACATTATACAATATCAATTCATTTAAAACTTTTGCTATATCGCCCTTTCTGTTTGAAACATAAAATAGCCATACCTTTGCAGTCTTGAGCGAGTGCATTGCCATAGTATCCACGTTTGCAACTCTGACAGCGTGGCCCCTCGGTGTTGCGCAAGCAGCGCAAACACTCGCCAGTTAAAGCATCACATGCATCGCCATCACCTGGGTCGATGTTCTTGTTGCAATAACACTCATCGCATCGGGCACCTGGCAATCTCAGGTCACCGTAGTAACCAGGAGCGCACATGTCACAGCGTAGGCCTATGAACAGAATTGATCAAGTTAATTGATTGTTTAAACAATGTTGTATTTTTTATTTTCCCTCTTGAAAATTCTGTGTATAGACGGTTTCAAAGTGACAACGTAAACAAACGTTACTGCTCATGTGCGCGTTTGTGGACTGCCCTTAATTTCCGGTACACATTTACAAACAAGAGTGCCTGTAGATTATTTCTGATAAGAAGCAAAAGAAACCGAGAAGAACCGTTACTTGGCCAAACTTGTCCCTCCAATATTTTGAATTTAGACTGCGATATTAAGATCAACCGCCGTGACCATGCGACCAATCAGGACCATTCAACACATTGTTTATTTAATAAAATGAACATACAACAAAATTCAACAAATCGTTTGTTTAATACAATTATTATACAATAAAAGAATAAATGAATATTAACATAAATAAAATATAAATAGTTATATTATTAGACACTAGACAAACAGAGACCGGAAGTTAACTGCAGTCCAGGCGAGCGCGTCCGATGAAACGGTCTATAGTGACTTAAAGGGATAGTTCACCCAAAAATGAAAATTCTGTCATAATTTACTCACCCAGAAGTTATTCCAAACCTGTATCAATTTCTTTGTTCCGCTAAACACAAAGAAAGATATTCGAAAGAATGTCAGTAACCAAACAGTTCTCATCCCCCATTGACTCCCATAGTATTTATTTTCCCTACTATGGCAGTACATGGGGAATGATATTTGTCTGGTTACCAACATTCTTCCAAATATCTTTCTGTGTTTAGCAGAACAAAGACATTCATACAGGTTTGGAACAACTTGTGGGTGAGTAAATGATGACAGGATTTTCATTTTTGGGTGAACTATCCCTTTAAAAAGAGACAAGAACCTGTATGTCCAGGCAGGCATTCACAGTATGGGACCCCAGAGTACGGATCTTTGTTACAGGAAATAGCAAAGAAAGGTCCATTTCCTTTCAGCTCTGGGCAAAGGCATGGCTCACAAGGTTCCTCAGAGATAGGGTCACCAACAAAACCATCTTTACACCTGGGAAAAGAAATAACATAATGACACTGAATACAGATCCAATTAGGATCCATTTTTGTAAACCATAAATAAAAATAATGAATAATTTCCTGCAGTTACTAATAGATGGTTGGTCACTGATCCAAGTCCCTAAATAATCAAAATGAGCAAACAATTCCACATCATCTCAAAATCCAGCCATGCCTTTCACAGTCGGGTCCCGTGGAGTGATCCCTGCAGTTGAGACAGACTCCAGTGACGGGGTCGCATATGTCGGCAAGCTTGTTGCACTGGCAAGGTCTGCACAGGGGGAACCCATAGTAACCAGGGTAACATTTATCACATCGACGGCCAGTCACCCCATCTCGACATGGACACTGACCGGTTCTCTGGTCACACAACTCAGCGGTAGAGCCAGACGGATCACAGTCGCATACTACAGACCAGAAAAATATTCATAAATGTGTGCATGGGGATGGTGGATGCCTTCCAGTGCTTGACTGGCCAGTGGTAACTTTCTGATAGCTTAAATTTATAACGTAGACATGTAGATAATAGATGAAAATAGAACGTATATATATATATACACGTATATACAGTATATACATAATAGGTGAAAATAGAATATGGCCTACGTGAGCAACCATCGAGTCCGAACCCATACGTCAGAGGAGCACATGAATCACAGCAGCGGCCTATAACATTTGGCTTGCATTCGCACTGTCCGCCAAATTTACTGCAGGATGAGTCATACGCTCCAACTTGATGACAGTTGCAAGCTGGTAGCAAACACAACCATACATATTAGACAAGAATGCATCATCGTGTGAACATTTAGAGTGTTTATAATAGTATTGTACCAATATATAAGCAGTTTACCCTCAGAGGATACTTACTGACTGCACCATTGTGAATAAAGGCGGATATACTTCCAATAAGCCTCTCGCATACTTTGGGAAGTGTGTGCTCTCCCACCTGCGCTCCCAACTCAATACAGCGGTACTGTTGAAACTCAGCTAGGTGTGACTTCAAGCAGAAGTTCGGAAGGGAATCCATTTTAGGAATGAGACCCAGCTATAATCACAACATGATGGATGATGGGAAGGTGAATAGAGGTGAATGATCTAGTACATGCTAAACAAATGTTGTTTTTGTCCGATTCATTGTTTTGTTGATCTGGCATAGATTAGATGTTCTCAGTTATGACTGGTTGAAATTTTACCGAGTCTATTAGGATGAATGAGCTGGACAGATGGTTGGCATTAGGCTGTTTCCTAAAAGTAAACTCCATGTGGTATTGATCACCCGAGCGGAGACACAATGGAACATCCAGAGTGGCTGCCCTACACGTGAAGAACAAACATAGATCCATAAAATACACCCAGTAATAAGTCAATCATTCGTTACCGTGCAAAAGAGTCGTACAAAAGTGTACCCTCACCTTACAGACCCTGGAAGAGTAAAGACTTTATCCGATGGGTCATTTGGACAACTTCCATCTCCTGATCCAAGAGATACAATATGCACAGTTGCTGTCCAGTCATCAGTGGACTGCAATGATATAACAGCATATAGAAACCATGAATGTGAAGCAGACCCAAACAGTTCAGACATTCAAATATTGAAATAAAAATATGACCAACCTCTGGTTCATAGCGGACAACTAAATAGTAGTCAAGAGTTGATGGTATATCTGTGATGGTAAATCTGAGTCCTGCTCCATCCTGAACTCGCACGAAACCAAGTCCAGTCCAAGTGACAGGCTTGTCTGGGGTGCGCTGTCTCGGGATGATTTGAAGAGATAAGCCTGGTTCAAAGCTGATGGTTCTCTGGACCAAGTATGACAATGATGTAGCGTTACGTTAGCACAGTGTTTCTCAAATGGTTGTTTGCAACCCAAAAGTCTTTTCTAGTAGGCTAACCAATTTGAAATGCCTTGTGCACTAAAAATGCTGTTTTTTAATTTAGCTATACTGGGTTGTTTCAACCCAAAACTGGTCCCTTTTTGACCCTACGCAGGGTTAAAACAACCCAGCATTTTTTTTCGAGTGGATATAGTGAGGTACAGGCTGCTGAGATCACAAAACCATAAAAATTCACCCGAACCCAAACAATAAAGACAAATCGGCATTTATTAAAAGGCAATAGTGTAACCAACATTCCAAACATTATAGGTTACTTTCAACATAGCATTGGGTCTAAAAGGAACAAACCCAGCTGCTGGGTTGTAGCAAAATGAACCTATGATTGGTTTCAACCCAAAATGGGTTGTTTTAACCCATTGTTGGATCAAATATAAACATTATCTGGGTTAATTTAATTAAACAGTTGGGTTTGTACCTTTTGTTGGACTAAACCACAGTGACAAACACATATTATTTATTTGCCTTTGTTAGCCTCATTCACCTGGTCTTGTCTTCGCCTTCTGGCATGTCGTTTCTCACGCTTGATCACTACAATCATCCCGTTGGTGATCTTGAAGTCATAACCCCTCTGTCTGAAGTAGTGCTCACAGATCGGTAGGGTGACAGGATACTTTGATGTGGCAGGAGTGACTGCCGAGGGTATTGTGGGGTAGGGCACTTCTTGTTTAGGTGTTGGAGGGGGTTTTGGGGCAACCGGGCAAAGAGGAAGTTTGGTTGGTCTTTCAGGTTTCACCAATGGTAGAGCCACCTATATGATGGCAGAAAGTGTCATACAGGTTTTGATCGACATGAAGGTGAATGAACGATGAACACATTTTTGGGGGGTGAATTATCCCAGGCAGAAAGATTCTACATTACATTATTTTGGTAAATGTTATACAAAATCACAACAGGTTTAAACCAATCTGTAGAAGTATTTGTAAGCTTGACGTCTCTTCATATTAATGAATAAGGATGTAAATAAGTATAAAATTAATAGCAGCCAGTTGATCTTAGTCACTCACCAGAGGCACTGCGTTCTCAGCCTCATAGATATAGAAATCAAGTGGAGCCAAGAAATATCCAGCAGCGGGGTCACTACATCTGAGACCCACCATGTTAGGCCTGCATTCACACTGGCCATCTTCTGAGGAACATCTGTGTAGAAAACAAGACTGTGTGTGTGTATCAACGAAGTTAATCTGAAATACAAGTTTTACTGTGGAATGGAAAAGTGGTAACATACTCAGTTCTCCGGGCGCCACCAATGTCACAGTCACAAGGTATACAGCCATACACTGTATTCCCTAGGCCCCAGTAACCTGGCTGAAAAACATATAATAATTTCAGTTTGTCAATATCCATGTTACACTATGAATTATAAGTGTTTGTGGATTGGATTCAACTCACCAGACACTCATCACACTGTGGGCCCTGAGCAGAGTGCTCACAGATACACCTTCCTGTGGTCTGATCACAAGGGTTGCCCGTGCGAATGGTGCCAATGAAATTACACCCACACACTGGATATGAATTAGTAAAGGTTAGAGAAAAGTATAACACTTGTGAATGTTAGTCGTAATGTGCAGCAAGTGTGGGGGCGTTTTCAGTATTGACTCAAGGCTGTTGGGGGAAGTTGTCATCTTATGTACGTCTGCATTCACTAATATCCAGGGGATTTAATTATATTTAATTATAAATGTTCTCACACAATGGGCCTCATTCATGAAACACGCGCAGAATGATTATTTGTGTAAATCGTTCATAAAGTCGTTCTGGCGTAAATGTTCAGATTCATGAAAATGTTCGTACTTTCAAAATGTTAGTTGGGACGAAAGAAATTCACACCTGCTCCCTACCACGTGAAGCATTCAAACGTTCTGTATTCTTTTAGACAAACTGATGACACTGTGTTTTGATGTATCATAATGATATTTCACGAGTTTCCTTACTCTTTATTGTTTCATTTTTTACTTTTTAACTTTGGGTAAAACGCAGAGCTCGTCACTGTCCTGTTTTACACAACCATCACAGTGGAGCAGAGGCGGGACAACCACTACATTGACCAACCATCATACTTGTACAACACAACAATGGAGAACTTAATATTATTGGTTACTGCATTTTTATATTCAGTAATATTCCTCAAAATAAGATACTAGTAACATGTAACTGCCATGGATATTCCAAATCACAGCAACCAACGCGTCTCTGGAAAAACGGGCAATGCCTCAAAGTGTTCTCAAGCGCCACCAGTTGGTCGTTTTCAGAAGAGCACCGGGTATTATTTCAGATGGCTAAAACGCTTTGGTGGACAGTTTATTAATTTATTGTCAGGCATATAGCGTATTAGTCTCTTATGCATTTATGCAATACAATGTAACCAAACCCGAGAATGGAGTCCAGAGGATTCTACAGCATTCATAGATACGTAATTTGCTTAGCAGTAATTCATAGGCGGGGATTATGCTAATTGTGAATGAGTGTCAATGCGCGCCCTGTTTACGAGTGATTGGAATTCATTAACATACACACTTTTCACTATCAAATCTAACGTGTACAAAGTATTTGTGAATGCGGAGGAACGTTTTCGGGAAGGTCCGTTTTACGCGCAAATTACTCTGAATTTACTCATATATTTATATATGTTTCATGAATGAGGCCCTTTGTCTGTGATTTTAGATCTTTTAGGTTATTACAGAGGTGTGAGATCACTTAGGATACGCGCATTGTATATAGTCATATGACCCAGCAACACCAGCCTGCATATAATAAACCCACAGAAAAGAAGAAAACATAATTTATTATAATTTCTTATTTTCATTAACATCTCAATTACGTAATTGAGTGGACAAATAAAGCTGAGTACATGATACTGACATTACAGTTTACGAGAATCGGCTCGTCTCGATTTTATTTTTGTATTTTGCGCAATTGCAAAAGCATCCATGTCTATTTGATAAGAATGATTGAAATGCAGGAAGTATATACGCGCGTTAGTAAGATTTTTATGGCAGATTCGCACTGGATTAAAATTCAGAGTACGTCTGAGAAACACTAATTTCTCAAACCTTGTCCGGTAAAAGTCACGTACGAATAGTATTGTGATGCGAATGGGCAGATGCAATGAAAGAAGGTTAGTGTATCTTCCTAAAACATTTCTGTTAATTAAAATAGAAGAAAATTGAACCAAAACTGTTCACACCAAGAGCGAATTGAACCATTTGCACGAGTATATTACACACTCTGTCAATGTGAATAGATGCGAATTCATGCAAGGCAATGCAAATGACGAGAAATAGGTGGCACGGTTGCCGCAAACACGCAATATTAACTTCAAATCGCATCTACGACACAAGTTGAAAAACTCATGAAGAGCTCACATCCAAACATGTTACTCGTGGGATTACAGCCCAGACACGCAGTATTTTAAGCATCTCACACAAATAAAGCCAAGTTATCCCACAAGTATGACAGAGCGAGGAACATGATGCATCACTTATGGTTCGTACAAATCAAAATGCAGCTTTAAATAAGGTCATCCACAAAATTAGACAAAGAACTGTTTCGAAAACAGGGTATAAATAGACAGACAAATTAAGGCTAATGAGGCAGAGGTGAAACTGATAAACCAAAAATGAGTCCAGCAATGGATTATGGGGTATGGAGTCCAGAGTCAATGTTAAAGGTCTGGGGAGAGTGCCCTCTTGTGGATCCAACCGTTAATCACCCAGAAGCACCCAGAAAGTAAACCAAAAGGTTTGAGATGACATGAGGGTCAGTAAATGATGACAGAATTTTAATTTTGGGGTTAACATACCTTTAATGTTATGGATAAAGAGAAATGAATGCAAAGGAAACTGTTTAACTCTTAAAACTTTTGATAGTCGTCCTTTATTAGTATTTATGTCCTGCTGGATGAATACATACACTGACAGCCACTGGGGTCGTCCCGGCTGAATCCGTAGAAGCCAAACTTGCACCGGTCACAGCGCACCCCTTCCACATTCTGTTTACACACACACTGGCCAGTAACTGGATCACAGAGTCCCCCGTCCACTGAACCATCTGGATTACATTCACAAGCTGCAAGTGGAATACAATGCAATAAAGTCATTACATAAAAGTTGAAGCCAACTTGATATTGTAATAGCTTTTTTTAACAATACTTCGTAACTTGATATTGTATTTTATATTTTTTTCCTGCAAAAATAAATGAAACCCCTGCAGTACTGTCAAGGAACCCCTAGAGGTCACACACGCACTGTTGAAAACCCCCAATCTAAAAACAACCCAATGGATTCCAAATAAACTTACGTATACATGCATCAGGGTCCTCCACAAAGCGCTGGGGGTCCTGGTAGTAATAAGGACCACACAGCTCACACTGAGGTCCAACATGGTTGTTCCTGCAGTTTTCACACACGCCACCACTAACCCCCCCGGTGGCCAGGTAGCGAGCCAGCTCAAAGTGACACTTCTCTGAGTGACCATTACAGTTACACCCTTAAAACAACAAACAGGTAAGGCCATTGCACATTGAGTCCGAAATTTTCGCACGTTAAAAAATAAATACGACCTCACGTTGTGTCAATCACATTTACACACGTCCTCCGATATTTTCGTCCGTCATAAAAAATTCGGACTTGGTTCGATTTTCGCATCATTAGCAAGCATTTTGAGAGGTGTTTAGACAATTCAGAGACACCGTACAAACGAACGCCAAATACGAAAAAACGCATACGGAAATGTCGGACTGTAATGTATGTGCGAAGACCTTTACTCCCATATAGTTTGTCAATGCACTTTTTGGATGAAGATAAATTACAGTTTACAGTGTTTTATGTTTAAGTATATTTCATATACGTGAACATATTTCCATTATGTCTTTTTCCATTATGTTGTAAAAGCAAAAAGTGATCAGGCATTACAGAGTCATTACAGAATTTTTGTGATTGGTCTTACTTCTGCAAACACTCCAGTCTGTTTCTTCACCTGGCCTCCAGGGGGCATCATGGTAAAAGTCTTGACAACGCTCACAGTTGTACCCAGCTGTATTGTGTTGGCAAACACATCTACCATGCAGCTTGGAGCAAAGACACAGAGGGAGGTAGAAATCAGGAGATCAGAAAGAAAAATGGATGAAAACGTACAGTAATCATAAAGCATTGCTTTAAGCGAAAAAGCTACACATTTAGAAATAACAACCGAGTCTCTTACAAATCTCCTGCCATTCCTCTGAAGATAGACAGGTAGTAATTACAGTTAATTGCTCTAACAAACATAATTTTCTGAAATAGTTTAAATTGCAAAGAAAGTAGCAGTTTGCTGTGCATTTTATATTCTATTTATCAGGAAAAGTATACGTTAATGCAAATAAGAAGTTAAAAACAGGGTTTCGGTGTTCCTCTTTTCATCTGTTTGATGAAAAATATTTCGCATTCATACAAAAATGTCAGACGTTTCAGATTTCAATTTTTGTCTGTATATCTCAACACAATCCTAAAATCTGAAAGATACTGGGGTCTTTTTCTAAGAAGAAAATCAGAATAGGAAGCTTTACCAAAATCCCACAATTTGGAAAGTTAAAATATGAGCGAAACTCATTTGATCTCAGACACTCACCATGCCAGGCTCCCTGAAGGTGTCTCCACGTACGCTGTCCAGAGGGACACACTTACTGGCGTGACCATTGCAGAAGCAGGTCCCCCGAACCACCATCTCATAGAGGGCGTAATAATACTTGTCTTCTGGGTTCCTTCTCCGCCGTGAGAGCAAAGTGTCGCCCAGGGTTAGGAGACGTGTGAAGTTTAAGCGCAGGTTTGTTATGGTGATCAGCTCTGAGGACAAAGAGACGTAACTGATGTCACTTGTGGTGGTTGAAATAATGCAGTACAATGTCTTGGTAAAGGTACATCTTGATAGATGATGAATTGGTGGTTGATGTTTCATAACTCAGAACAGGTCGCTGTTTTTTTCTGTTTGACGGTTGGTGGACAGAAGGGAGAAAACAATGTTAAATGCATAGAATAAAATGCAACAACGAAGAAGAAATGCTTCATGTATTTTGTTGTTGACATCAAAGACCATGCATTTAATTTCATCTGTGTTTCAACAAGATTCATCTGTCAGTTGGTAGATGCTTGCAAAATTAGGAAGATGCCAACATGGACAAGTTGTTTGACGTACATCGATCCTTAAAAACCATAAACAAAAGATATAAAATACAACATAGACTACATTAGGGGACAGTTAAGGGACAGTTCACCCAAAATGAAGATTCTGTCATCATTAACTCGCCCTCAGGTTGTTCCAAACCTGAATAAATGTCATTGTTCTGATGAGAAAGACAGAGAAAGATATTTGGAAGAATGTCCCAGAACTGAAAATTGATAACATTCTTCCAAATATCTCTCTTTGTGTTCAACAAAACAATGACATTTAGACTGCTTTGGAACAACCTAAGGGTGAGTAAATGATCTTCATTTTTGGGTGAACTATCACTTTAAATACGGGTTCACTCTAAACAAAATATTCAAGAGAAATTCAAAAGACATCTTTTGTTAATTATTTTGTTAATTAATTCATGTTCATCATTTAAATACATTTCAATCTCATTTACATTTTCAAGACGTGTTTGTTTGATTTAAAATGTAGGACTGTCGCCAACCTGTTGAGAAGCACTGCAACCGACGCTTATGTTATGGCATGTTGCATTTAACTGTGTGTTTTCTTTACGTGAGCAATTTTTAGAATCTCATCACTAGACTTCACGGCCTTCACTGAACATGCCTTTAGGCAGCATTCTTTAAATTCTTTAAAATACTTTAAAGCTGCTTCTTTGACATCTTTATTACTCTGTATGTTTTTGAAACACACAAAAGGAAAAGTTTTAAAAAGCCACAAACCTTGTATAGTGGGGTTGTATGGATCATGAATTTTAAAGCTGGGATCCAAAGCTTTTAACACCACCTGGATGTAATGCATTTTTGAGAAGACTTAAGAGTTCGAAATATTCATTTTTCAGAAGAACATATTATTTAAGGATGGCTTTGTGAATTTACCTCCCCATCGGTGGAAGGTTCTGCCCCGGAATAGCGACTATCACATATGACATCATCAAGGCTATCTGCTGGCCCTTCGGGGATGCTGGGGAACGAGCTGGCACAGTCTTCTGCGAAGTACCGGAAGACCTTCCACGTTTGACCGAAGTCCTTCGACCTCTCAACCAACATGGCAGCAGGCCGGAAACTCTGTTTGCCAAGGACATATGTTTTGCTAAAGATACCAAAAGATCGATTTTTCAGGTGTAGAAGTAGAAATAACAAATAAAAGGGCCAAATGTACCTTGAACGTCAGTATCAGATGACTAAATTGAAACATTGCTTCCAGGTCCAGCTGAATGCTGACTTCATGCACACCTGAGAATTATATATCAAGCCAGTTTTCAATTCATATACGTTGTACAAAATATGTTCATGTGCCAACACAATCTCATTAAGCATTTATGATCTCCGTGGCAAAGAAATCACCAAATCAATAACAAATGTAAGATGAATCCCCTTCATACCATTCTCAGCCTGCCACCACCTCAGCTTGCGCTCAGGTTCAAAGGTGGTGATGACGTTCTCTATGTGATGGCTGTTGGGATTCTGGTAGGGACTGTAGGGGCTTCTAGAGTCACAGATGAAGCACTTCTGCACATTCTGAAATTTGAGGAAAAAGACAGTTAAGGCAGTATAATTATGAAGAGGAACATTAACAAGATTTAACAAGTCCATGAAAAGATTATAGATTACAAGTGTACGATTCGGTACAGTACATTAAAAAACTAATACTCCAGCAGCTGGGGAGCAGAAAGGTAAAATAACTTTTCTCATGTTATTTTAAACCCGACTTGTAAATTTGCAGTCTGTTTCTTGTAATTTGACATTTTTTAAAGCATTTCAAAAATACGTGACAATTCTGTGAAATAAAACAGTAAAATTATGTAAAAAAATGTTTTACAATGTATGCAGTATGTGGTTCACAGAATGATAGTATCACAATATTTGTATGTTATTTTATTAAGTTTAAAACATGAAACTTCAAATAACAGGTTTATTTCTGAAACAAGATCATTTTTTAAACAGTAATGTTGTTGTATACAACTTGTTATAGATTGAATAACATTACGGGCTTATTTAAATCGTCTGTATGTTAATATAAAAAAAGTTATTTAAAGTGTTACTGAAAATAAAACGAAATTTGATTCACAATTAACAATTAAACAAGGAATTAAAGTGACAGTTCACCGAAAAATAAAAATTCTGTCATTATCACCCTTTTGTCATTTCAAACCTGTATGACTTCCTTTCACCCGCAGAACACAAAAGAAGATATTTTGATAAATGTTGTTAACTGGACCACATTCACTTGCATCGGTTTTGTGTCTATACAATTAAGTGAATGGGGGCCAGTGCTGTACGATTACAAACTTTCTTCAAAATATATTTTGCTGTGTGTTCTGCGGAAGAAAGAAGTCATAAAGGTTTGAAATGACAAGAGGGTGAATCAAAGATGAAAGAATTTTCATTATTGGGTGAACTATCCCTTTAAGAATGCTAAACCCTGAGACAACACTTTTTGAATGAATAAAAGCACAAATGAAAACATATATTGACTCAGGTCAAAAAGACATAAAAAATTGTCATATTTCAAAATTACATATCATATTTTTTTGTAGTATAATGTTTTGTGCCACAATATATCCTTACACACATATTACCGATACTATTTAAAGTAACAGTGTAATATTGATGTCCTAATTGCTTTCTAAGTTAAAAGGGATTTTTTTTCTTTTTAGAAAGCGGAAGATTCATAGTAATCCCCTGAAGGATTTTGTGAGCTGTACAGTATATTATCTCTTACATAATATCATTATTATAGGCTCCAAGTATTTCCTAAAATTGAAAAGCAAAAGGTAGTAAAGCATGAGGACAATAATTGTAGATTCATTTGTCTGTTTCAGTTGTAGGCATGAATGAACAAGACTTGTCTATTACACGAATAATCTCATCTAAACACCTAATAAACCAACCAAGACATAGCAGCAATATCACCCGGCTATTAAATCACCATTGCAGTGGGAAAAAGTAGTGTAAATATACAACATGAGAGCCATAAGACACAGCACGGCTATCACCTGTTTAGACAGGGCCGGGGGGAAAGGTGAATGAGGGAGGCGTAAATTAGCCTCGTGACAGAGAAGAGGTAATGACCTGTGCGACAGCGAAAAAAAGGCACATCTGAACTTGTCTGCAGTATGTATTACCCGAAGGGTTTGCCTATGAATTCAAACTGTAGTGAAAAAGCACGCTGGGTGTGCTGAAGGGGGCTATTTTGGGATAAAACGGAATTGTGGGTATTTTGAATCGTACGTTTGGATATTTTTTGCATTCGTTGTAATGCATGGATCATGGAAACTGTTAATGCAATTCACATTTCCTGTGACATCAAATCATTTGGGTTGGTTGGGATAATCGCAATCATTGTACACTTTACATTCCAATCCCATTGTTACTCTCTCAAAACATTTGCTTTCATAACACATGCTCTTCAATGACATTTAAACCCCTGCGGCACTGTTGTTTTGACAACTGACCTCCAGGTATCCCAGGATGCAATAGCTTTGTGGTCTGTAGAGGCCACAGGTAGAGGACGCAGTGAGTTGGGCGACACGGCCCACCATGAGGTCACCGAGGTGAGGATAACACGAATTCCCCTCACATTCATCCTGGAGGTGAACTGGAGCTGCAATCCCTAAACCACAAACGTTCAGTAAGTTCACCCAAGGGGAGGGATAGTTCACCCAAAAATGGAAATTCTCTTATCATGTTTTCACCCTCAAAACATTCCCAATCTGAATGAGCTGAGCTTTTTGTTCTTAAGTAGAACACAAAAGAAGATATTTTGAAGCAATGCTGGATGCCATTGACCTGTATGAACCCAAAACCACCGAGTCATTTCTCAAAATGCCCTATTTTATGTTCCACAGAACAAAGAGTCATATACAGGTTTTGAACCACATGAGGGTGAATACCTCATCCTAATGTATGAGAAAGGCTGTATTAGGTAATCTCATAAATACAGGGCTAGACATTAAACCATTAGATGAAAAAAAGAAGTTGGGGCCCAAGCTGTCTGCTTGCACAAAAGCCTTGGTGTCGTCTTGTGACACAAAGCCTGAAGGGTTGGACGTCCCTGACAATCTGAGACCCCGGAACATTGGCCTGTAAAAGTATGCTGTAACATATGCAACAGAAATGCATCTGACGAATGTCAGATGATTCAAGTGTCAACAAGTGGGAAAAATTCGATCCAAGTATGGCAAGTGATCACATGTTTCTACTGATTAGGTAATTTCACTGTCAGCTTACAGTAATGTCAAAGCAGACACGAGCAGACTCACAGAGAATCAGGAACGCTGTTGCCTCCAATCCAGTCAGCATAGCGGGACCTATAGGATCGATGGGTGAACGGGTAAAAGAAAAGATGGATGAATAAATGAAAACGTGAGAACATCAATGCGAGACATGCATTATGACAGATTTAGAATCGGACCCAGGGTTGGTTATAATAACTATAAAGACATATTTATAAATATTTTTTTGCTCATTAGCTGGAAATAAACATCATTCTGAAAGTGATTCCGACCAATAGAATTTTCTTCAAAAATGCATCGCTTTGATTAAACAGCTGAGATAATTAGCATTTTTTTGTTTTAGACACCACCCAGATTACACTCATGAAAAATGATTAAAAACTGATCAAATATTTACCCGAAAAACAGATAAAATATATAAGTTCTAGGTTCAGATATTCTGTACTTTTTCCAAAGGTATGTGTGTAACAGCGCCACCTGCTGTACAACAGTACAAACACCGATTGCCGTAATAACTCGTCTTTGCCAGATTTTTAAATGACGAGATCGTCAATGGCGGTGAGAGAGTTAAATATTGTAACCAGTGTTAAATTTTGATTTAGTTTTAGTCCTAGTAATTTGACGAAAATGCAATTTAGTTTTTGCCATATTTTAGTTATCCCCATTGTTTTAGGTTTAGTATAGTTTTAGTTGCGATTTACTAAAGTTTGTGCTTGTCATTATACTGGTATTTGCAGCATTATTTGCATCACTGCCTGATAAAAGCATGTCTTTAACCTTGCGCTACAAATGATGTGCGGATGAGCTCTAACGTCACTCGAATCCGCTTTTAAAAATAAATCACCCATCTCTCCATCAGAGCTGATGGGGATCTGTGGCGCGTGTCAGTTTGCATTCCGTTATTACTATTATGAACTGTAAGAAATATATTATGAAAATTACAGTAATTCACTGTGAACCCTAATACAGTTATTTCAAGTGCATGAACACAGTGAATTACTGTAGATTTCACATGTATTTTTTACACTGAGAGCAAAACCTCTCCAAGACGCTTATTTTGCTTTTTAGCATTCAACTTCCACATTGTTTTTGGTTGCTTTTTTCGACCGTTTTTAGACAGACGCGATAGCGAATGGGCGCAAGCAATGTTTCGACATAATTTACCTTACAATTAAATCAAACAATGACATAAGCAGCACATGCACGCAAGCCGATGTCCGCCGGGTGGGACAAATTATTTTTTTGTCTCGTTTTTATGAGTTGACGAAAATGTCGGTATATTTTTATTACAGTTTTCCTTACTTACAGTTTAATTAAAACAGTGGATCATACCATTTTGGTCATGGAATACTGCACCCTCAGTCAAAATAACAAGTACAGTAATCAGATGGGTTTGCTTGACTGACAGGCTCTTAGAAGTCACTGAGAACATCTTGACTTTTTTATCAGAAATGATTTGCATCAATGATTTGATTCGAAATGACAACGTTAATGAGGGTGAAAAGGCCGAGACATCTTTAATCACAGGAGTGTGTTGCTTTAAGTAATACTTGTATCTCAACATGTAGGCCTAACATGTTAGTCAGTAACAGTAATAGGTCTACACATTTGAATTCATGGGTAATGTCATTTATCAAGATATGTATTTTAAAGCGTATATAGCACTACTGTATACTGTATGTACATTGTATTTTAAAATTTTCACACATTTGTCATTTTCATGTAGTTTACTTTAGATGTCCTGCAGTGTGGCTATGCCATTATGCAAGTATGGATATACCATTTAATCTCTCAATATGGGGTCATAAAACATCATGTATATTATGATTTTTCTAAATAAATGTAAAATAGTTTTGGCATGTATAGCATGAAAAGAAGTGTAGTTTACTGCTAGACATCAAGTACCTCCCCCCACACACATAAGATGAGCCTGTAATGTTATATTTTTCTGCAGAGCCCATTAGTATTTCATATCCATAGTACACAAAAAGATACAGAAAAGCCCCCTGAGTGTAAAGAACGTCATGCACACACACCACAGATCATTTACCACAATGAACTAATCCAACTTGATTCAAGATAAAGCCACAATGTGGTGTAAGTAAAAGCATTTTCAAACACGCAAAAGCAATGACATTAGACTCCAGCAGCAAACTGACGCTTGTAAATGCCATGTGAGAAAATGAGTTTAGGGTCCCCCTACATCAGCGTGAACAAGATTATGCTAAAATACAAGCAGTTTTGAACTAGACCAGGAGTTGATCACATCAGCTATGACACATTACTTTTCATAAATACATTTGCAAAGGTTGAAATAGACAAACCCGAATAAACCGCTTCAAGAGTCAAATGACACAATATCCTCCAGAGATGAATGCATAGCTCCGAGTTATCATATGCATGTTATTGTATTATTCTCAACAGTGCAGCACAGTTAGTTACGCAAAACAATTTGTGACTTACGACTCTTTGCAGCATCAGATGGGAAGTTTCAGAAAAAGTGACGCGGGGTACTTTGCCGGTAATCTCAGAGTTGTAGACTCGGGCTTGTGTGTGCTTACCTGTAGCTGCCAGCCATGGATTGTGCAGTAATAACTTTGAAAGTTGAAGCTTGTAAGGACACACCTGAGCTGTGTGTATGTGTGTTTGTGTGTGTGCGTCAAAGACAAGAGAGAAATGCCCCAGGGCTGTGTGGGAAAATAAGGATTATGTTACATTGAAAGTTGATTTACACTTGTCATATACAGAATACAGCACACTGGAATATGGAATGAGAGCTTGATTCATACAGGACATCAGACTTTTATTCAGCAGTTCATGACAGATTCTAGAAATATGTGTTGGACTAATAGGCGTATTTGAAGTAATGAGGAATTGGATTGAATGCTACTATTGGTTTAGAGGGGTGTGTCTATTAAAGACTATTAAATACTACTGGTTTAGAGGGGTGTGTCTATTAAAGACTATTAAATACTACTGGTTTAGAGGGGTGTGTCTATTAAAGAGATGGTTCAACCAAAAATGACAATTCTGTCATCATTTATTCACCCTCTTCTCATTTCAAACCTGTATGACTTTCTTCCGCAGAACACAAAAGAAGATATTATGAAGAAAGATGTTAACCGGCACCCATTCACTTGCATTAGTTTTGTGTCCACACAATAGAAGTAAATGAGTGCCAGCGCTGTTCAGTTACCGACATTCTTCAAAATATCTTTTTTTGTGTTCTGCGGAAGAATCAAAGCGGAATCAAATGCGGATGAGGTCATTCAGGTTTGAAATGACATGAGTAAATGAAGGAGGAATTTTCATTTTCAGGTGAGCTATCCCTTTAACAAACCATGTCTGACAAAGGAAGTAAAGGATTTTGTGTTTTCATGAGGGTTAAAGGTGTAATGATCATCCTAAGGGCAAGTGAACGTTATAGCGTGAGCAGGTTTCTTTCAAACGTATAAGATAACGTATTTATGAAACGCGCTCTGTGGAGCAGTTTGGCCGTTTAGGGCTACTGTAGAAACAACATAGTGAATTCCATGTAAGGAGATCCGCGGTGTATGTACACAGAAATAGCTCATTCTAAGGCAATAAAAACACAACGCTTCATTATGTTAGGTCTTTATACACCTCTGAAGACATAGTTATGTAAATTATATTGCATTTCTGTCAATGGATCCGCCAAACTACACACTAGACTGCAAACATTTAAAAGAGAAGCTCTCAAAAATCTTTTTATAGCTCAAAATGCTGTAGCCTATATCGTAATTGACATACTGAATACATTTTGCATTTTTGAGTGTTGAGTTCAGATCAGACTGATAAACATTCAGCAGCTGGGCTACAAATCACAGAAATGCACTTTTAGACTTTTCAAAGACAGATTTTATGATGTCAGAGTCAACAGCTGTGGTTAGCAACCGCATACCAACCAAGCCAACACATCTCTCATCCCCTTGAGGCTGTTTTTTGGCATCTGTAGACATTTTAGACCAAATGCAAAAGCATGAATCAAAACTTCTCATTTAAGTCTTCACCCTGGAAACTCTGCAAGGTGTAACATAGCTTATAACATTCCTTAACAAATACATAATACTTGTCTATTTTTTATTTCACAACAAACAATAGCAATTCAGGGCCAGATTTACTAAACAGGGCAAAAAAACACAAGAGCACAATTTAAAAAAGTGTTGATTCTAAAGTTTGCATCTGAAGAAGAAACTCCTACAAATGCATATGCAAAAAGGTTAGTCGCAAAAACAACTATGTACAAGCCTTTTCAGTGCAATTTTCACTGCGTGTCTTAATGGTGTGATGAACTGGGCTTGTTTATTGTTTTATACTGTTGTCTGAGGTCTGCTTATGACCTTCGCTTGGATTTTTCATTCAAAAACATCAAAATCAATAAGTGATAGGCTAGTTTTGAGGCCGGCTTGACAAACGATCGGTTTGAATGGGCGTTCCGCCATGAAGACTTGGAAGTAAACGCCCACTACTATGATTGGATAGCAGTTTGCGTAGTAAACTTAGTTGGAATTTCTGTGAATTTGATTAGAGACGTAACGTTAGGTTACACATTATCACCATTCGCACGAGATTAGTATTATCTGGGGACCTCGTGTGATTTATACATGATATATGATATATGAGCCCGCCAGATCACAGAGATTCGCACGGGACTAATATTATCACAGGACCTCGGTGTTTGTCAAAATATGGTAGGTCATTTGCGGGGGAATTTTTACTTTACAAATTACAGACATGGCCGATTCGCACGGGATTAAGATCACAGACAACCTCTGCAAGTACTACAAATGACTAGAGTCCCCAGGTAACACTAATCCCATGTGAATAGTGCTCAGGGCATATCAAGCGATCTCTAACAAAGCAATAGTGACGCATAGTGCAAATATGTTGTACTCACATAAGATTGCTGCGCCATTCCTGTCGGATCCAATATTGACGGCACAGCACTGCTTTTTAATTTTAGTCTCTCTGAAAATCCATCGTCAACTTCTGCCTTGTTCACAAAGGAATCCGCGATAATGTTTTACCCACGTGAGCTGGAACCTCTTTAAGAATAAACTTCACCCACGCATTACTAATGTGGGAATCCGAAGGAAGGTTATGCAGCGACTGTGTTCTTCCACAACCAAGCACTGACTCCACAATATTTTGCGATCTTTAACGGCATGTTTATTGCTTGCTCGCTGTATCTGGTTCCGCGCAACTTGTGTTACTTCAGAACTGTCATGCGTGAAGCAGTGGGCGGGGCGAGAGAAGTAGTCGTTGATATTCTCCTGTGGAGACGGTGTTCAACCTATCAATGACGTCATAGATTGGTGCATTCCAGGACCTGGCGTTCGCTGAGCCTGGTGTCAATAACAGTTGTAATTTCAGTAACAAGGGCTTTTTCAGTTCTGACACTTACATGATGTTCGCTTGAAATGATTCCGTCTTATATAACAAAAGCTCGGGTTAAAATTGAGGTCTTAATTCATCGCCCCTTTAAGTAAATACCAATAGTCGTTTTTTTCCTGCCGCAAACTAATGTTTGTATATCTGGCCCTTAGAGTTTAAAGAGGTACTTAACAGAAATGCAATCAATTGATAAACAAAAATGTTGGCCAAGATAAGATTGTTCTGGGCCATGCGTCCAATGTCATTAATCTCAGAAGAAGCAGAGATGTACTGTATTTGTCAACATTTAATCTATTAAAGACCACTATGTTGTTTGTTGTTACTGTCACGGTCTGAGCAGAGGAACCCAAGCGCAGGCAGGCAGTGAAGGGGTTAACAGATATTTATTTGAAACAAAACAGAAAACAGAACAAAAACACCCACAATGGGGGGGAAAAACAGAACTAAGAAATATATATGTATAAAACAAAAGACTTCCCACGAGGGGGACAAAATGAAAACATGAACAATAAACTAAACTAAACTAAAGGACACGACCAGACATCTTAAATAATACAAGGCACAAAACAGGACCACGGATGACAACACGAGCATGAACACAAACACCACGCAGTACACTCACATACATAGTACAATACACGAGCACAGGACAAAGAAACAAGAGGGTATAAATAGAGACGACAAACGAGGGATAATTACATGGGGCAGGTGAGGGACATTAAACACTCAGGGAAAGATAACGAGGAAACGAGATGGCGGGAAACAGAGACGAGACACTGGAGAGAACGTATATTATTGTCAAAAGGACAATAATATGTTTCTCTCCACACATAACCAAAGGCTTTGCCATTGCTCTGCTACATGACCAAGAAAAACATGAATAAGGAAGCAGAGCCATGACAGTTACAGCAGCAGCAACTTGTAATAGTCAATCATTTGAAATAAGTTAAAAGGCTTTTAGAGATTTTTAATGTCATTATTATTTATTATATTTTTAATACACAAGCATTTACAATACAAATATTAGTTTTGATATATGTCAAAAATAATATTGGTACTATCAACACAATATTGGTACTGTAAATGCTTGTTTATCAAATATCATTATATCAATATGTTAGGATACAATGAACAAAATAAATGAATTTGAACCAAAACCGATAAGTAAACACTGAAATTACTAATGAATTAAAATTAAATGTGGTGGTCCAGATATCAGTCTACACAATCACACCAAATTAGACTGTTATTGTGGCTTTGCTAATGCTGTGGCTACACGGATGCGTATTTTCTCTTGTAAGAATTGTCTGGGTTTTGGCAGAACTGTCTGCTGTTGGCAGCAACATCACAGAGAGTGTTGGGACCAGTGTTGGGTAAGTTACTCTCAAAAAGTAATTAATTACTAGTTACTAATTACATATTCAATAGTGTAATTAGATTACTGTACAAATTACTCTCTCCAAAAAGCATTTAATGACTTATTACTCATTACTTTCTATATCCTATATCAACCTTGATTAGTTAAGTGATTCAAGGATAGACATGAAACGGCTCTTTTAATTCATTCAAATAAATAATATTAAACTACATAAAGTAGTATTATTAACTGACCAAAGTAGTACAAATGTGAGAATTATACATTAAAGCACAGATTTTAAAGTTAGACTCTGAATTTCGATGTCAGTTCCACTATTACACACACATATATTACACAAAGTATTTAGTTTAATTACATCAAAAGTAACTGTAATTAAATTACAGAAAAAATAAGAGTAATCCCTCACTTTACTTTTTCAAGGGAAAAGTAATTAAAGTACAGTAACTAATTACTTAGTAACTAGTTACACCCAACACTGGTTGGGACTATATTTATATCCAGCCTAATAAAAATATTAGAACTTAAAATTGGACTTTATATGTTAACATCTACATAAAGTTAAACATACATAAATTTGTTAAAATTGTAATGGTCGGAAAGAATTCCATTAATGTTAATATTTTAGCTTTCCTTTGGCTCAGTGGTTAGAGCATGGCACTAGCAATGCCAAGGCCATGGATTCGATCCCAGAGGATTGCACATAGTCAGAAACAAAATGTATAATACAATGCAATGTAAGTCACTTTGGATAAAAGCGTCTGCCAAATGCATAAATATAAATATATTATTGAACAAAAAATCAGCTATCAGTTATAAACTGATTGTAGTTACATCATACACAGGAAAACAACACTTCTTTGCCTCCAGCAACTTCTGTTCTGATCATCCTCACCAACAATCAATAAAACGGGACATTTGATCTTGCCCATCTTTTAAAGACAAACCCAGATGCACAAATTCATGAATGATGACAATAATACAAACAATATACTCATAGCATATTTGATCTTCTCCATATCTCAACTTTCTTGGTAGGGTCATCGGGAATTGGCAGCAACAAATCCCGCCAAATCAATCTCATCTTTTCATCGTATCGGGTTTTGTCGACATACCTTAACAGAATGAAATCGTTAATCAATAACAGAGGCAATGCTCTATAAAACTAGATTGATTTTTCTAAAGCATAATGCATCTTAATAGGTATGCTTGCAGTGTGTTTCTCACTGTTGGAGGGTGGCATAGACATCTGCCAAAGAGCCATCTAGCGAACATGATGTGGTTTCCATTCATACAAACCCATCGCAACACTGGATCTGGGCTTTTTATTTGTTGCATGAACTTTCACTGTCCTGCTGACTGTGTACCTGTATAATCTCTGAGTATGTATAAATGAAAATCAGTTGGATTAAAATAAAGATGTGCACTGCCACAACCTACAAAAATGAAATGTAATGTAATGTAAAGAGATGTGCTCTGGATTTATAACACAAGAAGAAAACAGACAATTCTTGTGAATCATTTTACGTTGATTATTTTGAAATTGAAAATCAATTGTGATTAAATGCACAGCCATATGGGTCATCCTCCACTTTGATGGCATGAAAATAAGAAAGAATAGACATTCTGCTCCAAATAAATGATACAGCTGTATACCGTAGTACCTCAAAGTAAGTGTTGTCCACATGCTCAAGTTTTCCCGAAGCATCCAGGAACCCGATGTAATCAAGGGCCAGTGAAACATAGCCATGGGATGCCAAGAGAGCTGAATGATGCTCAGCCCGACCGCCCTGTCCTCCACACAAGTCAAGCACAGCCTGAAAAGGTCCAGAACCTACATTAAAGGAAAAGTTCATCTCAAAATCAAAATTGTGTCATTTTTTACTCACCCACATGACATTCAAGACATCTTCGGAACACAAATAAATATATTTTAGGTGACATCCGAGAGATTTCCAGGCCTCCTCATAGACCTCATGGTTATAGTTGTTGTCAAGGTCCAGAAAAGTACTAAAGACATGGTTAAATTGGTCCATCTGCTCATAGTGGCTCAGTAGAATTTTTTTGAATCGACGAGAATATGTGCGAAAAACAAACCAAAATAATGACTTTGTTCTCCTTTGTCTTGTCAGTCTATGGTGCGCGTTCACGAGAGCACTTCGATGCATGCGCATTCGGTTGGGCAAGAAGTGCAAGTCTTCCTCAATATCAAAATCCTCAGACATTTTGTGAATATCAGCTTATATACAGCATGCGTCTGCTTGTAAACACAGAGTTGCACTTCTGGGTTATCAGTCAGAACGCTGGCGTCTGCCCCCACCGAATGCGCATGCGTCGAAGTGCTCTCGTGAACGCTCACCATAGACTGACAATTAGATTGATATTTGCAGACTTTATGTTTTTGTTTTATTTTATACAAGTATATTAATTTTAACCTTGCTAATTGTTATTAATAAAATAAAACTTATAGTTATACAACTACAAGTATAAGTCTGTTGACTGACATCTTTGAAGTACGAACAGTCCACGGAGGAGTCTTCTATTACTGGGTGTGAGTATTTCTAAATAGATGCTTATAGCTTAGGACAGATTTGAGTATCTTTGTTTACCCTGAGAATAAATAAAAATAGGCAGACGGTACTATCATTACTCAATAACACTGAAAGTCTTCGTATAGTGCTTTGACGATAACGATCAGTTTGCTTGGTATGCCGTATTTCTTCATAATCACCCACAGGCTTTTTCTGTCAATGGAATCAAACGCCTTTTCAAAGTCCATGAAGTGAACGTACAATGTGGCGTTCCACTCGTTGGCCTGTTCCAGGATGTTTCACAGGATGAAGATCTGATCAACGGTGCTCCTTCTTTCCTGGAGGCAGCCATCAACTCCATCCTGAATTCTTCTGATCAAAATCTTCCCAAGTACTTTTCTGACTATCGGTAAGAGGGTCACCCCTCTCCAATTCCTGCAGTCTTGTAGGTTTCCTTTTTTGGGGGGGATCTTGCAGATAAGTCTCTGTTTCCATTGGTCCGGTCAAAAAATTGTTTCAGTTCCTCACAAGAGCCATAGGTCTGCCTTAATCATCTCTGCTGTAACTTGGTCTATCCCATGGGGCCTTGCCAGTTCGCATAGACTGGATTGCCTTCTTGATTTCCTGTTTGGTAGGCGCTTCTAATAGAATCTGAAGAGTTTCTTCCCTCTCATTCTCTTCATCTTGTGGTGGTCCTAGAGGCTGTTCCCTATTTAGCATTTGGATAAAAGCATCGGCCAAATGCGTAAATGTAAATTATTTGGTGTGGATACCTATCCACCACCCAGGGGACGCCGTGCCTCTATGCCATATGGTCTCAGCGCGAGGACAACAATTTTAAGCATCTTTATCTGGACTCGTTGTATTCAAGGTATAGTTTTTCATACAAATGTTAAATTATTCAAAATGTAATTGAAACAGTGATTGTTACACAATTTTACTTTATGTTTAGGTTTCAGTGGACAGATAACTGTGACTCAAACTCCTTCAGTTAAAAAGGGTCAGACTGGTAAATATTTCACTATAAACTGCAAAACATACACTGACAAAATAGAGAGAGTGTGCGTCTCAGTTGTTGTAATTCATATAAACGTGCTAGACAACAGATCTAATGATGATCTTGATAGTAAAGAAAAAGGAAGCACTCTTTCCTAGAATGACTATTATAATCTTTGTGTATCAATGTAAACGAGCCAGTGGCTTTATCATAAAATGACCACTAGATGGTGATATATGCTTATATACATTTTCATGTATTCATTTGGCAGACACTTTTATCCAAAGCAACTTGTGAGACTACACTGGAGATTGACAGACGATGGGAGCTCAACGATCATCTCCTGGAGAGCAGTATTTATATTAAGGCTGCTGTTCTTGACCCGCGTTTCAAGAAGCTTTTCGTTTACTGACGAGCAAAGGAATGAGGCGTATACTGTGGTGGAAGAGTTTAGCTGCCAGGCCTGTGCAGGAGGAAGATGAGGACTGTGACTTGGTGGAGGAGCGTGATCGTGTGGACCCTTCAAAACAAAAAGAGAAGGACCAAGTCGTGTCGATGCTGTTGTCCTGTCCAGTGATGAAGAGTAGCAACAGCCAGAGGACAGTGAGATGATGGCTTAAATAAAGGACACCACGAAAAGCAATACAGGGCCGCTGGAATGGTGGCAAAAGAACGAGGAGAGATACCCGAAGCTGTCGAGAGCCGCAAGAAGGATCCACAGCATCTTATCTGACTACGTCCACACCATCAGAACGACTTTTCTCCAAGGGTGGATTTATAATCAGTAAAACCAGGAGCGCACTTATGCCAGCCAACGTTAACAAGCTGGTTTTCCTTGAAAGATCGATTTATTTCGATCAGGTAGTGGACAAGTCATTTCAAAACATTTCAGGCGGTTCTAATTAGATTTTTGGATGCTGTGAACATGTTTATCTAAAAAGACACTCCAGTTTAACGTTTATTGTTGTCTTTGCAGTTATATAGACAAAGTTGACAATTCTGGATATGCTTTCGTTATTTAAATAATTTATTTTAATTTCATTTATTTATCACTCTGGGTTATTTGATTTAACTATTTATTTTGTGTCCTGTGTTTTGAATATATGTTCCCTTGCATTTGATATGCACCTTGTGACTTAACTTCGTTTTTCATTTATTTTTATTTATTAGAAAGTTATATTCTGCTCTGATTTAATTCTGTAAATACATTTTTGATTATTTTCAGTGAATCAATGTTGCGCTGTCCTTGTGGTCGGTGCATCGAGTTTGCTCGCACAGTCCGATTTAGCCAAATTACTTTGTTTTGCCAACATGTGAAATGCAAATCCTTTCTGCAGTTATTTATTTGATCATTTTTAGGTTTGTTGATCCAAAATTTTGCTGTAGCCTATATCTTTGTGTGGAGTTGTTTTGTACATCGTGGCTTTAAAGTGTTACGAGGAATCGTTTAACGAATGTTTATCCGCATTGCATTTCATTGCCTTTCATTTAAGTTTAAAGAAATGACATTTTCAGTTTTGTCTATCACTTGACAGGCAGTTTTGGTCACTTTATTTTCTGTGTGCAGTCTGAATGAAAACAAAAGTTATTTTACGCACTTGTTGACCACCTGGTGTCGTTCCCTCAACACACGCACGCACGCACACACACGCACGCACGCACGCACGCACGCACGCACACACACACACACATCCCAACATGGCTACAGGTGTTGTGCTCTGGAAGAAATGCTATGAAACATCGAAGCCTCAATTCACACATTCATTCTGTTTGAATATTTACATACACTGGATTCTTAATTATGTTTAGGGGTTTCCCCGACTAAGGATTTACATATTCGATTTTTATTTGTCTATTTTTTTTTTTTGTCTATTTTTATTCGATTTTGTAAATCCTTAGTCGGGGAAACCCCTAAACATAATTAAGAATCCAGTGTATGTAAATATTCAAACAGAATGAATGTGTGAATTGAGGCTTCGATGTTTCATTGCATTTCTTCCAGAGCACAACACCTGTAGCCATAACACAGGAAAAACAACAGAATTATTAACTCCTTATATGCATATTAAAATGTTTTCATGACACAAAGATACAAAAATCATGGAATCTTTCTAACCATAAATATACTTACTGTAATATCAAACCCATGTAAAGTGTCTTGTGTCTGAACAGAGGCACTGAGGCATCTGCATATGAGACACAGAGTTAAGAGCAAATAACACAGTTACTGTAATATAAACATGCACAACAATGCCAAGGATACAGAGAATCAGCAAGTTAAAGTGAGCAATATTTTACAAGTCTAGTGAGTGAAGTTATACGACCCGTTTACCATAGTTTTACTACAGTAGCCATAGTTTGACCATGGTATAGGTACTACAACTATGCTAATACAACAGGTAAATATACCATTTTATACAATGAAAGTGTAATAACCACTTTGTTTTTGGCAGATTGATTACCACTTGCGTTGTCTGTAGAATATGTAGAAGCAGCCATTTGAACTGCTTAAAAAAACACTGCATTTATTAATTACTGCCATGGATGTCGTCTATGCTCTGAAACGACAGTATGGTTTCGTTGGTTAATCGACTTTAATTCGACATAACACAAACGACTCATTTAAGAGCCACCTACGTTCTGAAACAAAAAGCTTATGTTTATATCGTAGTTTTAGTTTGTGTGCTGTATCTTGTGAGATGCTAGCAGGGGCGTAGCACAGAATAAGAAAGCAGCCAAGAGTCCCAAGAAAGCAGCTAAAAGTCCCAAGACTAAGGCTGCTAAGATGGCAAAGCCTAAAGCAGCTAAGCCTAAAAAGGCCGCCCCGAAAAAGAAGTAAAGTTCATCTTTACTCTTTTCCTCCAAAAAGGCTCTTTTCAGAGCCACCCACCAGTCCAGTAGAGAGCTTTTCTTCAAAACAAATGAATATGCTAAGTAATTTGATTAAAATTATGTATGTATGTTATGATCATCAGAGCATTTTAATTCACAGTCAGCGTAATAACTGAAGTTGCGTGGTCCGTATAAATGTTTGCTTTTGTTCATAATATTGTTTTCCAATATACACGTCTCAAGAGACCGCATATAGCAGATATAATGTAAACTTCAGCGCTGTAAAGTCGCTGGATGAAAGCGCCTGTCAATACTAATGTTAGGCGAATAAAAACTGAAAAAGGCGGGCAGAATGAAAAAAATGTGCGGGCTTTGGAGTGAAGGTCAGTGGTTGGTTAGAACTTTACACACACTCCAACCAAAAGGAGAACAAGAGGCGGCAAGGATAAAAACTGGAAATCGCAACGTTGGGTCATATATTACTTCTGCTTTTGTGGTTGCGATTAGCAAATTATAACCGAAAATGAGTGGAAGAGGCAAAACCGGCGGCAAATCAAGAGCGAAGGCCAAGACTCGGTCTTCCAGAGCGGGTCTTCAGTTTCCCGTTGGCCGTGTTCACAGGCTGCTTCGTAAAGGTAACTACGCTGAACGTGTCGGTGCCGGAGCTCCAGTTTATCTCGTAGCTGTTCTCGAGTATCTTACCGCTGAGATCCTGGAGTTGGCTGGAAACGCTGCTCGGGACAACAAGAAGACTCGTATCATTCCTCGCCATTTACAGCTGGCGGTGCGTAACGACGAGGAGCTGAACAAACTGCTGGGCGGCGTGACCATCGCTCAGGGTGGTGTATTGCCCAACATACAGGCGGTGTTACTGCCCAAGAAGACCGACAAACCCGCCAAAGCCAAGTAAACAACTTTACCCAAAACTTGAACACCCACTTGAACTATAAAAGCGTTTTCCTTTCGAGTAATTTCTCAATTGTATATGCAATAAAAAAGGTAAAATACACTCATGATATTGTAGTATTTAAGTGATTAAGAAGTCTACTTTGAATATGATTATTTATCCTAACTAACTGGCGTTTTTCTCCACATTCAAAAAAATGATTTGTTGAATTAACTTGTTTATATTAAGGTCCAATATTATAGGGCTTTACTTTCTACTCAACAGTGTTAAGTTGACCAGTCAAACACTTGTTAAGTAAAGCCGACAGTACTAAATTTATAGTATAAATAACATAGTTAACTTACGTTAATTCAGTTACTTGCATTCTTTATGCACTGTGAACAAGGATGGGTTAAGTAAAACAGCAGCGACAGTTCATTTTTTTGAGTGTACTGTATATTTAATATTTTTATTAAACTATACGACTCATAGTGTGAATCACAACAGGGATTTTCAAACTCTTGAGGCGTACGATCATTTTCCAATGGATAACTAACAATGCCAATGTTTTTATATCTCGCCATAAGGCATCACAGCTGGCCTTACATATAATTCATAAAACGACAAGAACAAACTTAGTAAAAGGGAAAATGTGTTTCTACGTATTTTTTAATAAAAAATTGTGTTTGAGAAAATTGTTGTCTAAATGGGGCTACAACACGTAGAAATGTAATTTACAGAGCTGCGTTAATAGGAATAATTTAAACAAAGTTGAAACTTTACAGTTGCAACAAAAGGACAAAATTTCATACCTGGAGAGGACTTAAGAAGCTCAAACCTGGCTGCAAGATATGTCAAGTCCTGCCACGACAAAAGAACAACCAGCACAACACAACAAAACACTGACACAACACACAAACTGACACTGTGACAGGATCCTGTCTCCCTCACCGAGAACTTTCACCAATACTTTGCTCTTTTTCTGTTTATATTGAGATGTAAATATAGATATTTATATACTTTTATTTATTTTTATCTTAATCTGTATTTGTGCATGTTTATATTTTTTCTGTGCTTCGGCAATGTTGTTTTATCATGCCAATAAAGCTTCGTTGAATCTTGAAAGGGTTTCAGACAGGATACACGCACGGCTCGTGCTCGTTTGAAAATCAGGAAACGCACAGCCATTGGTCAGCTGAATACGTAGACGTCTCACATTATCCAATCAGATTTCAGTGCATTGTCGCCACCCTCTGAGCGCATGGTCGACTAGTCTTTAAAAGCAGCCAGCAGAAAGAAGTTGTTCATTCTCTCTTCTGCTGCATCTGACGGAGACTAGTTGTGATCGTAGTTATGGCACGAACTAAGCAGACCGCTCGTAAGTCCACTGGTGGCAAAGCGCCGAGGAAGCAGCTCGCTACTAAAGCTGCCCGTAAGAGCGCCCCAGCCACCGGCGGCGTTAAGAAGCCTCATCGTTACAGGCCCGGTACCGTGGCGCTGAGAGAAATCCGCCGCTATCAGAAGTCCACCGAACTGCTGATTCGTAAGCTGCCTTTCCAGCGTCTTGTGAGAGAAATCGCTCAGGACTTCAAGACTGATCTGCGCTTCCAGAGCTCCGCCGTCATGGCCCTGCAGGAGTCTAGCGAGGCTTATTTGGTCGGTCTTTTTGAGGACACAAATCTGTGTGCCATCCACGCCAAGAGAGTCACCATCATGCCCAAAGATATTCAGTTGGCTCGCCGCATTCGCGGAGAACGCGCTTAAACTCTTGTCTGCATCGCCCACATCAACCCAAAGGCTCTTTTAAGGGCCACTTAAATTCCACTGAACGAAACCATTTCCATTGTAATCATTTGTTTCAGTAGTTAAGGACCGTCTTTAATGGTCCGTTAACGTGATCCAATGAAGTGCGCAGTAACTAGGAATTGCTGTGCAGTTTATTTAGTTGGATATTCTGAAGAGGTAACTCGTACAGGTTACAACAATTAGATGTTCAGTAAATGAGGCATAGCAAACAAAAGACAGGGCTGTGTATTTACACGAGTCGTCTTTTATTAATTCAAAACGATTTAACATTTTGTCTGAAGAGCAAACAAATCGTTTAAACGCCTTTTAAAATGTAAAGTACTAGTTATAACTACTACTTTCATACGGCAGTAAATTACGACTACAACTACTCGATGCCACTTACAATGTACATTTTTTTTGGATTTTACATCATGACTTGTTTACGACTGCGTTCAAAACGAATGATCATTCCCAGAAACCGCCTTCTTATTGTGCTAACCCAAATCCATTCTTAAAGAGAAACTTCACCCACAAATTAAATTTCTGTCATCTTTTACCCACCTCCTAATTGTTCCAAATGTGTAAAATGTCTTTGTTCTGATGAACACAGAGAAATATATTTGGAATAATGCTTATAACCAAACAGACCGTAACACCCATTGACTACCATAGCAGGACAAATTACTTTATCTTTTTTTGTTTTGTTGAACAAAAAACAAAGAAATGTATACACGTATGGAACTACTCGAAGGTGAGTAAATGATGACATAATTTTCATTTTTGGGTGACGTATCCCTTTAACAGTATCGCGAGAGGCTTATAACATACTTGTTGGCTCCTCCTTTTTGTGTCTCCACTAGGTCCTGTAAGCACTGTAACTCTCGTGTCGCAGTCAATTCGCTGCTATTCTTACTTCGCTCGATTGAAATCATGTCTGGAAGAGGTAAAGGAGGAAAGGGTCTCGGCAAAGGAGGCGCTAAGCGTCATCGCAAAGTTCTGCGCGATAACATTCAGGGAATCACCAAGCCCGCCATCCGTCGTCTCGCTCGTCGTGGTGGTGTGAAGCGCATTTCCGGTCTGATCTACGAAGAGACTCGCGGTGTTCTGAAGGTGTTTCTGGAGAATGTTATTCGTGACGCCGTCACCTACACTGAACACGCCAAGAGAAAGACCGTCACTGCCATGGACGTTGTTTATGCCCTGAAACGACAAGGACGCACTCTGTACGGCTTCGGAGGTTAAATTTCGGGAGTGAAAAGATCAAAAACCCAACGGCTCTTTTAAGAGCCACCCACCTTCTCACGGAAAGAGTAAAAATAAAAACAAATCATTTTGTTTTATATAGTTGGGATTCACAATTGTTACTGTACATTATGGTTTCCACCAGAAAATTACCGAAATGTTCAGGTCTGTTGTTCCACTTTCAAAGCAAGTTGGATTTTTCTTTTTTGTCCCGCGTCATTTTTAAAACAATTTAGCGACAAGTAAAGCATTGAAGAAAAATCAGAATTTTAGAGATGTTTTGGTCGAAGTTAAGTTTTACATGCGTTTAACATAAGTCTTTAAACGTATACAAAATAAAACCTCGTAAAAACTCTAAAATGTTATACTCCCAATGAAACTTTGAAACAAGGGATTTCAATCACACGATTGCGCACACAGTCACATATATTACTTGTGTAGAATATTACCGAAATAAAGAAATTAAGAGTGGGAAATAAACAAAGGAAACTGAATCGCTTGGGGGAGGGTCACTTTCAACATCAGTCTGTGGGTGGAAACACTTCCATTGGCTCTCTTTCCTCTCGCCACACTATGAACCAATTGAATCATTTGAAGGGTTTGGCCAACGGAGACACACAATCAGAACACATGCCCCCTTACGTTGAAAATTTGCATAGAGTCCTGTATATATGGACCCCTGAGACTCCAAACTTGTTCAGATTTATTTGTTCGATAACACAATGCCTGAGCCAGCGAAGTCCGCGCCCAAGAAGGGCTCTAAGAAAGCCGCCACCAAGACCGCCGGGAAGGGAGTAAAGAAGCGCAGAAAGTCCAGGAAGGAGAGTTACGCTATCTACGTGTATAAAGTCCTGAAGCAGGTTCATCCTGACACCGGTATCTCCTCTAAGGCCATGGGCATCATGAACTCTTTCGTCAACGACATCTTTGAGCGCATCGGCGGTGAGGCATCTCGTCTCGCTCACTACAACAAGCGCTCCACCATCACTTCCAGAGAGATCCAGACCGCCATCCGTCTGCTGTTGCCCGGTGAGCTGGCCAAACACGCCGTGTCTGAGGGAACCAAGGCCGTGACAAAGTACACGAGCTCCAAATAAATTCCCGCTTGACGCTCCCAACACCCCAAAGGCTCTTTTAAGAGCCACCCATACTGTCAGACAAAGAGCTTTCGGTGATGCTTTCACAAAGGTGGAATCTGTGTTTGTACTTGATGTTAATGTATTCGTCTTGGACTAAATATTTAGGAGTTGATTCCAGGTTTATAATGAAAGTGAAGATCACTCGTAAGGGTGTTGATTAGAATACGCCCGGATCAGCCCACATGAACCACACACTGATGTTTGCGAGTAAATGTTTGGTTGTTGCCCAACCTTGAACTTATTAATGATGAAACGAACGACTGTGGATCAGTTTGTGGAAATCAAATGAGAAACTGTGCTGTGAAAGATTGGATGAATTAACATCTTAAGCAGAGTGCTCGTGTTGCTTTAGTCACAGAGGAAACTTGTTGAATGAACACTTCTTATTGTCTGCATGAGTGCACATTATAAGCAGATTCACTGAAGAAAATATGAACAAGAACACAAGATTAAAGTCAACCTGTTGATTAATCTGTAGAGGGCAGTCTAGCTCAACGTTTGCTTAAAAAGAACACTCCAGCTGTTTACTCCTGATTATCCTTTTACCACTTTCCCTTTCTTTTAATATTTTAGTTCTGTGTCTTTTATGAAAAGAACGAAACGAAAATAATAAATGAACAAAAACTTGCAATGGTAGTTTTATCATAAATTTTCTCTATAGTGTCTTTTATTAGTACATGGGTTTACAATAGGCCTACAATTGTTCATTTAAATGTACAAACACTGCAAATGTATTCTGATCTTTTTTTGGGCCTCAAAAAACATGTATAGATAAACAACTACAGTAACAGATTTAGAGCATCAAACATATAAAAATAAATTAAAATTTGACAAATTAATCAAATCCAATTAATATAGGGTATTGAAATATAATCACAGTTGGTATAAAACAGTTGGCATTGTTTTCTATGAAGTATACTAAATATTAGGTGTGATTGTTATGGCTAAATAAATCCCTTCATGTGGTCCTGGGCCCGTTTCAGAAAGGAGGTTTAGTGAAAACTGTGAGTGAGTATATTAACCCTGAAATGAGGGAAACTCTGGGTTTTCCGTTTCAGAATGTGAGGTATGTCAAACCTGAGAAAGCGAGGTAACTCAAACCCATTTCTAAAAGAGAGGTCACTTATACTCAGAGAGTCAGTAACCATAGTAACTTACTCTGTGAACCTAACCTGGTCGGGAGCAGGTTTTCTTTGGTGAACCCAGAGTTTCTTTTCATCTCCCCCTCTTTAAAGCGCAAGTGGTGTACCTCATTCATTCATTCATTAATACAGTCATACATGGCACACATTTTGATCACACAGAGACCATCTCAGTGACTAATGTCATATGTGCTTTTATAGAGGGTCCTGTATGTGAAGAGGCTGCATTAATTCATACGGATGTACTTTGATTTCAGGAGAAAAATGTAGGACCCGAAATTTTGTCATTTCCCTGTGCATTTTTTATTAAAACTGTAACCTTTTCTTTACAGTGAATTAGATATATCAAAATATACCTCATCCATCCTAACATCAAAAACATTAGTCATCGTGGCCGAGTATTACATCAGAGCAGATTCTTTCCTTTACATTTTCTCACAAATGGTAGTTTTCTATGGAGGATAAGAAATGACTTAATAAAGTGTATAAATAAAGTGCATGAATAAAGAAATGATTAAATACAGACATAAATGCAGAAATGAAGCATCAAAGGTAATAAACACTTAATTTAGACGTGCAGCCATTCCTGCCCAAATCTGCTCCGAGCAGGATTCAAACCAGTGTTCAGTCTGACTTTAACACCATAGTCTGACACCCAAACATGTGTCCTATACACCATGACGTCTCACACTCATCACTAGAGCACTGATGGGCATAACATAAGAATTTTGTATTATTTCTGTTGTTTCATTCAATTACTGATTGATTTGTTTGTTTATTGGTACATTTATCTATTTATTAATTTAAACTTAAGTCATTTTCAGCACATTAGTAAATCCACTGTATGCAGAGCGGAAAGTGTTCCTCTCTCAAGCACTTTCTGCCTCATGTTGCTTTTTATGGTGCTGTTGCCATGGTGAATCGTAATATCAGAGCTCCATTGATGATGGCTTGTCAGTCTGGTGCAAGCGCTTAACTCAAGGTAAGTCTATCCAGAGTTCATAGCACTAACTCAAATCAGCTGTTCTAAAAACAAGCTCAAAGTTTGCATCTCGGTGTAAATCAACTCAAGATATCACATTTTAACTCGGTGTTGGTTGAACCTCCTTATTGAAACAGGCCCCAGATCAACATGCCCGGGTTTATTCTGCAATAACAACCCTCTGGATGTACATTCTCCCGCTTATTACACCTACTTGCCATTTTTATATTTGAGTATTTATTATTATATTTATGGCATGATGAATCATGTGTAATAATGGATGAAATGTTTATTCTATAAAAATGGTTAAACTATTGTATAGCATTTTTTTACCCACTAGATGGCACTGTACTTCCTTCGCTATACTCTATCTTGAAATACCACATAATTGGTAATAATAATAAAAATACAATCTGCTGTTCTGTGTCTATAAGTGTTCGGTTCGGCCACCAAATCAAGCATACAGCATTGGACTGTTAGGACATCTGAGAGGAAAATCCATGTGAAAATTCATACGAACCTCTCCAGAATAAAGAAAAGCGCAGGTAACATCATCACAGACCTCTCTAAACCAAGCCTTTAAAGTGTACATATGTGCATAACTCTCTGACTGTATATTGTTTGAAGTCTTTATTTCTATACGTATTTAATTTTGCATTCTGTTTCTTGTTTTATGTTTATGTTTGTACACTGTAAAATGTTTGACCGTAACTTCACAGTATATTTCTGGCTTCTGGTTGCATGACTTTCACAGTATGCGACTTCACAGTAAATTACCGGCTTCTGGTTGCTTTCACAGTAACTCACTGTGTCATGTCTGCAGTAAAGAGTTGTAAACTAACTGTTGTGTACTGTGCCCTCACAGTATGTATGCCATTGTATTACTGTGATTTCATAGAATGACCCAGTGAAACTAGTTTAATTAACTGTGAAGTTAAAGTTCCTGTCTGTCACACTACTGTTATTTAGCAGTTCATTGTTGAACAATTATTATACTAAACCTTGAGTAAATGTCTGTCAGTTTATTGTGAGGTTGCAGTTGGCTGCTGTGAAAGTGATGGTTTTTAACTGAACAGTAAGTGCCAGATAAGGATCAGATTAGCTAAAATCTTAAAATTAAATATCTGTGATTCACCAGTTGGCCAGCTGCAGAATTACAGTGTTAAGTGAACCAATTACACACTCATGACAATACACGGCTATACCTCAGCAGCCAATAATGTGCTTTTAATTTACACTTAAAAATATGATTTTTATCTGATAGCCCATCAATACAGAATAACACTGAGACGACCGAGAACCTGTTTTAAAGTAAACAAGCAGAAACAGTTTGACATATTTATTTTAATACAGTTTCTCTATAAATATTTCAGCTATGACACACAGATCATGACTCTTTATGAAACCAAGACAGGCTGAACCAAGAATATGTTCAGCTAGAATCTAAGTGAAAAACCAAACAACATAACTTAACAAAAGCTTGACCATGCCAGTATTAGGTTGGTTTAGACTGCTTACTCTGTCATCCATTCAAAATCAATGAGTTTTCTTATAAATGTACAAACTTGCTGGTTTATTTGCCCTTTACGCCTCTTTGACTTTGTGCCAGCCTCTGGATTTATGCCCAGAAAGCACCTATAAACAAAAAAGCAGAGAGAAAAGCTGTTAGTTTCATCCAAATGGGATGAAAAAGGTGGCAGTCCTCAGTCACCACCTTCAGTGGTGTAATGACTGCGCCAAATCAGACACACAATAATTAGTTACTTTTCTTTCAATATAATTGTAAGCCTCTCCTTCAACAGGCAAGCTAATCACCAGGGACTGTTACCACCAAACTAACAAGTTAACACCTTGAGGCAAAAACACAACTATGGTGGCAATAGCAACCCATGCCGAATGTTCAAGAGAATATTTTTTTGGAAATAATATTTGATCTTTGAGAAAATATTTTGGGATACTGAGCTGTAAGTTGTAACCATCAGAAATAAAACAAAAAACTCTTGAAATATTTCACTGTTTGTGTAATAAATTTATAATAAAATTTACTTTTTTTTTAATAAAAATACAAAATATAAAGAACTTGTCCATGGCAATCTAATTTGTGAGATTCACCTGTATGTTTGTGTATGTTAAAATACTGTGTACAGTGTTTAGTGTAGTAAATAGAGTTGATAATATCACACATGATGTTTGTAGTTCATGCTCATAATTCAGAGTCTCTTATTCTGTTGAGCGCAAAACTGAAGTTATCTCAGTTTGAGCAAGGTGACATTACTGTGGATCTGTTAAACTGCAACCATTTAAATAACATTGTAACTGCTTGGCTGCTCGTTCTGCACAACACATCCAAACTTTCCTGGTTTAACCCACCAAATAAAAAACAAGCACTCAATTACAATATAATTGTAGACACTACCTTTGAATAAATTCCAGAGTGCAAGCAGCATCTTCAGCATACTGTAAATTGAAATTGTAGTAGCTGGCAAAAATAGCACACAGACCAGTTGTGAAGTCTGGATGAGGTCCCATAACTACTTCACCATCCAAAGACAACATCCATGCCCTTGGCCTTGTTGTGTTACCTGAAACGAAACCATATATAGTCATCATGCCTGACAAATCTTGAATATCAGGATATTTCACACAGTACTATATCAAAAAACAATCCAGTAAATGGGTTAATGTATAAAACAAACTGGGTCAAAATTACCCAGCATTTGTTCTGTCCAATATTTACCCAGTGCTGGGTTGCCAAATAAACCAGAAATAGTTTCTTTTTTAGTTTAGGAACTCTTAGAAGAAAACAACAGTTCCTACAAGAAACTACTCATTTAGACATCAACATTACCTTGGACAATCAAGCGAGGAGTACTTGTTAGGGTGATAGTACTTTTAATGTCAGTGGCTGTGGCACAAGTCTGCAAAAATAATAAATCAATAGATTAAGTGTAGAATAAGACTAAGTTAATAATATGTACAACATATGGTACCAAAGAGTCAAAATCTGTGCACAAACCATCCCTTGACCCCATCAATTATCCCTGTACCCCTTTGGTACAGTTTAGATTGTGATTATGACTTTGTGTAATGTATTCACTGTACACTCACCAAGCACTTCAGCTATAAGTCTCAGCTACGACTATAAATATGCAGATATAGGACAGCAACATAGACCATATATCAAAAAGGACAACATGACAGTGCATTTGTACAAACAGGGCTTAGTGGTAAAGCAGGTCATCAGCCAACTGGAAGGTTAGTGGTTTGATCCTGGTTTTACCCAGACCACAAGTTAAACTGTCCTTGCCATGTGTCTTCAGTGTGTGAAAGTGGATGATTGTGTGTTCAAAAGTTCATTTACAGTTTACAACAAACAAAATGCCTAATGCGACAATTAATCAATACTTACATCAACTTCAAGCACAATGGCATCCTTGGGCTCTTTGAAGTATGCCATCACAAGGAGAAGAATGCACGCTGCCTTGTCTGAATCCTCGTGTTCAAAACAAGTCAAAACACTTTTCACCCTTTGATGACACTTGACCTCCTGGCAGAACCTCATAATAGTGTTGCCTTTTCTATCCAGGGCCTCTCGAAACTTGGTAAGGATGGGGATATCAGTCAAGAGAGTGAAGTGTGAAAAAAAACCTGGAAAGCAATACAGACATAGACACATACAGTTGAGCAGCGATACTCATGTAATGCTGTGTATTTTGGGGTATTTGATAACAGTTTACAACACAGCTCAACCAATCAGATTCAACAATCATAGTGGCCTCTTTAAAATATGTATTTTAAAACAAAAACATTGCGACCATAGACTGCATATTAAGATAGATGGCATGTCTCCACCCCTCCCCCAGACAAAAATATCCCAGAAACGGTGCAGTTATCTTGAGTTCTTTTTCCACTTATTACACAGTGACCTGTGTTGGTTGAAACACAGTGGTCTGTGTAAAAATACACCATGTAAAATAAGGGAACTTTTACAGTGTGCCTTGGAAGGTTTCTGAATCAAATTCGCATTTTACTTTTTGGATTAAGACTATATTCGGCTAATGGCATGAGCCTTGTGCTTCACAAAATCAAAATTTAGGAAGAAAACCTCTTGGTGAAAAGAGAAAAGGCCATTCCTCCTTTAACACTGCAATGGCTGGTGGAGGCACACTATTAAGATAGCGTCGCTGGATGATATAGGTCTTCTCCATCAGAGGATCAGCTCTCTCAGCACCACTCATGCCTTCCTTTGAATAGATGTCAAGGAGATGATGTTTGATGCCATCCAATGATGCCTCAGTTTCACCAGGAGGAATTTCTAAAGGACCCCATCTTACACAGCCATACTGATCTACAGGGCCTCTTTGCATCGCTCTGCCTTCATCTGGAACCTCACTTCGTGGCCTTCTCTCCCTGCGTCGTCTCCCAAGAGTATTGTTCCTGTTTTTATACTCCACCCTAGTTTTAATTTGCTGCAGAAGAGAATAACAACCATCTCCAAGGACGTCTCCATTTTTTGCCACATCAGCAAAACATTCTGGATGGCTCCTTATAATGCTTCGAACAACACTGTGACAAATTGCTCTGGTTGGGTTAGGTTCATGCTCCAACATCTGATCCACCACTGCCTTCACCATATCTTTTCTATCGCCTGGAGATTGTCTTGTTTTATTTGCTATTGCCCTTCGAATTGCTGCTGGCATTCTAGCCCAGTTGAACTGGAAGTCTGCATGCCATGGTCTGCCAAGCTGAAAAGAGGGAGAGGACTATACAGACTATACAATACTTAAATTGGCCATGTAATGAATGATAAATGACTTTTTTTAAACTAAGCACAATTTCACAATCAACTATTTTTCCTTTTCTTGGGATCACTGTGATAAGAACATGTACTAGAGAACATAGAAAAAATGTAGCAAAGGACATCCTGTGGGCTCGAAAAGCACACCCATCAAGTTCACAAACTGGGTGTGCATTTTTCTCATTACATTGAATCCAGCTACCTACACTATATTGCCAAAAGTATTGGGTCACCCCCTTTTAATAAACAGGTTTGACTACTTTATTTATTTCCGTGGGTACCAATCTTAATGTTATAGGATATAATGATATTCTATGGAATTGTGTGCTTCTAATTTTATAGCAACAGTTTGGAAAAGGGCCCTTTTCTTTTCCAACATGACAATGCCCCTGTGTATAGGGCAAGGTTCAGAAAGAAATGACTGATTCAGCTTAAGGTGAGCTTGTAACTGTACAAAACGGAGCCACACATTTTAAGGGAGTTTCAAATTGCTTGCTATGTTTCACAATTGAGCCAAGCCCTTTATGCTTTCTATACATACGAGACCTCAAAACATTTGCTTTGCGATATTTCTGAGTGCATTCAAGCACACCGCAATTGTACTTATAGTTAGGAGCGTTGCTATGCAGTTTTGCGTGCAAAATAAACTCAACAACAGTCTGAGACGCATGCTCACACAACCTGAATTTACAGATGAACATTGTTCTATTTAGTTGCGAAAGAAATATCAAGCTAACAGTGATTTAAAACTAACAACGCTGGGATTTTGGATATAGCTAGCAGTCTCCCCTAACAACACCAAGTAAACATATTAGGATCACACACAAGAATAACTAAACATTACTGAGGCACATAAAAAGTCAATATATACACCAGTGGTTCTCAAGTCTCAATGAAATTAGCCCTGACCCTAATAAAACACAAATGAAGAAGCTTACTAAAGAACTTAATGCAGTGCTGCGCACATTATTTGTAGATTTGCTCTTGCAGTGCTTTAATGTCAAACGTAGGTCAATCTGTGCAGTTGCATAATGATCTTGATTAATCTTGTTCAGGTGTGTTTGATTATGGTCAGGGCTAATTTTAGCAGGAAAGTGGAATTTGTGTGCCAGAGTTGAGAAAACAGCAAAGAGGGAGCTGCTAACATTAGTAATTTGTGATTAATTTATGATACATTTGTCCTAATCCACAACACTGTAATTTCTCAGTCACAAAAATGGTCACAATACCTACCATATCTTACCTTATAACCGCAGAAAAATGCTGTGGTGAGAACCTATAAGGAATGAGAAAACGCTGTTGTGACAAAGAGCAAAACCAATGTTACACACATACTGATCTGAATCAAAGCAACCTCCTAGGGGTGATCACTACACGACTTTTAAAATCTGTACACATTTTTATTTTTTAACTAGACTTCATACACTTGCCAACTTTATTAACATTTTCATTGAAAACAATACGTAATAGAATCTGCAGACTGGCGCAGACTTTCTGCAACAACTCCAGACTGAAAATCAGGGCAAAAATCTGAGCAAATGTCAGAGAGTAAGAGAGTGATAACAGAATTCCTGAGAGAACCTTTGAGTGAAGAATTTTTTTGAGTGAACTATACTATATTAAACTTTTTGTGCAGTTACAGACATTGTGTATTGTGATGTCAGTCAATTAAAAACTTTTGATTGTGTTGTGGCATTAATGTGTGTAAGTTGTGAAGCACTTTAGTGTGATATTTAATCAGTATTATGGCTGATGTCATATTAATAGCAGGTGCAAAAGTGATATTGATTCAATGAAATTAACATTGACAAATCAACCATTTTTAACATTGATTCAATGGTTTGGACCTGTTAGCTTGCTGTCTGGGTACCTTTGTACCCGTCACTCTTACTGTCATCTTTATGTACAGTACCATATTGCCAAACAAAGCTATATTTTCCTGCTTATTAAAATAGAAAATTATGTTACATCATAATCCTTTACTTGATATATAACTATATAATTCGCAAATTTATATAATAAATCATATTAATCCCTTACAAAAAATAGTTACAAATATTACTTGTACTCAAAATAGGTCAAAACACTGTATTCATGAACATGATGTCTGTCTTGTTTTACCTGCACTCATCCCCTCGTGAAGTCGCAATGTAATGCTTAAAACATTATACTGTTGGCATGCCACGTTACCTATATACATATGTAGATGTTATCTAAACTATGTTTACCTGAACAGCTACGAAACCGCTATTAGGATGATATATTGGAGATCTTTTCGCCGTCTTAGGTTTAGTCAGCGTTCATTGTGCTTACAACGATACAGCGCCACCTCTTCAGTGTAATGCTGTAACTGCAGTTAAAAGTTACACTTGTGTGATTGGGAGTTTTTAATGCAAATATCTAACAATTTTTATGTTGAATATTAGATGAAGCAAGCAACTTCACGGAGGCAGCTGCTTCTAAATTCTCCATGCAGTAAAAAACCCGAGAATTTACAGACATTATTACAACCGACGTCTGCTCATTTCTTGTTTAGTTACCGGAGTACTTTAACTGCTAACAACGTGACAACAGAACATGTAACTAACAATAATTTGGTTAAAACTGTAAAATTACATGAACTATCAGATGAAAACGGTCATTTAACATAATGTGACAATTAATCACTTACCGCTTTATCCGTGGGAGCAGCTGTGAAAGCCCAGACGCATGCGCAAAAGACGTAATTCACTGTAGCTTCCTGTAAATGTCCCACCTGCATTATTTTCACAATAAAAGTCTGAATAGTGTATTACACGGTAAAATATCACAGCTACAGCTTGTGAAGTGCCAATAATCTAATTTACTGTAAAATTTCACAGTTACATCTTGTGAAATCCTGGAAAATTTTTACAGTGTAAGTACTCAGAGATCCTTGAGACCAAATTCATGTGAATGAAGCGAATGAAGCTTGATGCTGATTTATGATTCCAGTCATATTATTTATATTAAACTGATTTAAATTCAGTTTAAAGAGGAGAAAATGTCATGTCAACCAATGCAGTTCAATTGTTTATAAAAATTGTCTCATATAACTTCATATGTGTCTAATGTCTTCATTGAGCAGAAGTGAAACTGGTGTGTTTCAGTTCAGATGATTGAAGCAATCAAACAGTGACACTGAGAGTGTTGAGCTGAAAATCACATTTGCATTGACAGGATGAAGAGACTCAGAAATAGATCAGCTCTGTCTCCAGAGATCATGTTCACAACACAACACCTGCATTTCACATTTACTCATACATGAACCTCTTCACATCTATTACAACTATTGAGAATCATGATACAGGACATTCCTGCACAAACACTACATGTGATTGTCTCTGTTGTATGAATAAATCTGTTAGTCACATGTAACGTGTTCAGAATGTTAGCAGAAGAATCCTGCCCACTTCTTTGCATTGTGATCACATGCTTCAGTGATCTGAGAGTGTTTATAGTGCTGTGAGTTTAACACTTCATGACTCACAACACAACACAACACAACACAACACAACACAACACAACACAACACAACACAACACAATCTTCATCAACACACAAACCAACAAGAACAACAATGACTTTCAGCATCATCTTCATCTGGACGCTCACAGTGTTTGCTCAAGGTTTGTGTAGTAACATTTATATCATGATTATTCATTCATTAACGAGTGAAATCTTCATTTGTTTCAGTGTTGTCTTATATTTCATTCTTGTTGTTTCTTTCAGAGTGTAGAGGACAGTACACTGTTACTCAGAGTCCATCAACAACAGCAGTTCAACCAGGACAACATGTTAAAATAAAGTGTAAAGTCAGCAGTGGAGTGTATCGTGGTGATTACTTAGCCTGGTACTTACAGAAACCTGGAGAAGCTCCTAAACTCCTCATATATGATGCAACAACCCTCTATCCTGGAACTCCATCTAGATTCAGTGGCAGTGGATCAAACACAGATTTTACTCTGAGCATCAGTGGAGTTCAGACTGAAGATGCAGGAGATTATTACTGTCAGAGTGCACACAGTGGTCCAACGTTGACACAGTGATAAAGAGTCGTACAAAAACCTCCGTCAGTCAGACTGAACAGTGACTGCACTGACACACTTCACACATACTGCAGCTGCTGAATGAGAGGATGTGATACTGAACAATACACAATGACTTAGTATGTGATGTTGTGATTATTATTACTTCTATTACTCAACTACTGTCTATCAGGACAAACCTTGAAGAGCATTATAGCAAAATCCTCAACACATTTTTTGTGCCTTGGGGAGGATTTGTTTTGTGACATGTAACTCTATAGAAAGCGTTTGACAAGCTCAAGTGCCTAAACACCAGTGGTGTAAAGTATTGGAGTAAATGTACTTAGTTACTTTACTTAAGTATCTTTTTGGCTACTTTGTAGTTGTACTGAGTATTAAAGATATTAGCAACTTTTACTCTCTACTTAACTACATTTTTGAACAAGTATATGTACTCTTTACTCCACTACATTTGTAATGACTAATGCAATTACACATTACATTTTGCATGCCACCTATCTTATAATTAATATTGCCATTCACAGGGCATTGAAGGTACTACAATCTTGTGGATTTTGCCATAACTTACTAAAACTTGTCAACATGGCTTCTTTATATGAATATGAGTGCAGTATCAGGTAGATGTCAATCGCTGGCGGTTTATACACGGTTAGCCCTTACCCGCTATTTCTACAGTAATATATTGGCAACACTGTTGCCAGCTAGTTACTGTAGGTCACACATCTACAAAAGCTCTTGTTTTTAAAACTAACTCTTCCTAAATGTGCTCTAAACATGTTTGCTCAAAATTTGACCATATGGTGGGACTATTGCCATGAAGTGATGTAAACCAGTAAAAAGAATGTATAGTATTTCAATTTTCAAAAGTGCTCTCACACTATATAGACAAAATATTAACCTATAGAATGAGTCGGACACAGAGAAATGAACAATTCACATATGAATCTCAACAATGGTGACAATCAACTGAACAGCTTCATGCTGCAATGCATGCTGGGTACATAGTACAAAACTCATTCATGATTGTTTGTCACCATTGATGAGGTTTGTATGTCAAGTGTCTAACTGTGTCTCAATTGCAAAGAAAGATTTTCTGACAGAGATCTTTCCATTATAACATGTAATCACTTTACCAAACATATCTTAATAAATCTTAAATGCTATATTATTATTATTTAATGATTGAATTCTTTCAGATGTATCTTCAGTTACTAAGCAAACATAAAGTTGCGGTTCCTGTAAAGTCCCTTTCAGTGTTATTGTATAAGTGTACATTTTAAAGCTACAAGAAAGTCAAAGAGTCCAACCAAAGCAAACACTGATCGCCATAATGGTGACTTAAAACATAATTGAACCACTATGAACTCGAGTTAAATCTCAATAAGATCTTACACAGATGACAGAAATAAAGTGAAAGTGGTGTCTGTAATATGTGAAGATGTTATTGATGTTTGTGTTTAATTCTCCTCTGGTGAAATCTTGACAGATTTATTGTGTTCATCTGTTATTTACACTTGTTCATCTAAGACTGTGTGACTTAAGTGCGTTAATAGATTCTTTAATAATGTATCTTCAAACAGCCATTGCAGTAGTTTACTGTAAAACACCTACAGTAACTAGCTGGCAACAGTGTTGCCAATATATTACTGTAGAAATGGCAGGTAAGGGCTAACAGTGTATGTGAAATGAGGACATGACTGCAGCTGGCGATGAGGCCCAAACCAGCATGTCCAGTGCAAAAAGGCTTTGACTTTTTAATTCTACTTAACATTATTTTATTTATCTGTTATATTGAAGAGACCTTTTTGAAGGACTTTGGTTTACTTATGAGCACTTGAGCTTAAATGAGACTTAGGGTGTTTGTAATGACGTAGGTTATGGTGTCGACCATGATTTGTTGCAATTTTGAGGTGTTCAGTCTTATTATGATTTAAGAAAATAAATGCGATTGCTCACCTCACAAATCAACTGTTTCTAGTTTTTCACTGATGTGTCTCTTAAGTGTTGAGGACTAGTGCTGCTTTGAGCCTACATTCAGTATGAGTAAAATACTCAAGTACTGTTAAAATCAGATACTCTAAGACTTTTACTCAAGTCGTTTTGGAATTGGTGACTTGTAACTTGTAATGGAGTAATTTTCACTGCAAGGTATCTGTACTTTTACTTAAGTATGGTTTTCAGGTACTCTTTACACCTCTGCTAAACACAATGTACAACATGGACCACAAGTGCAAGAACTCAAAATGGAAACTTTTTCAAATCAGTGTGTTAAAATCCAGGCATCATGTTTGACAGATAATGCAACATGCAAGACTGTTATGGCTAGAAGGGATACAGCTACCGCCACTGGCATGCGCACTTCAATACCACATAGTTTTTGTCACGCTGACAAAAGTTGATTAATATTTGTATATTATTGTAAAGTTAGGTTTAGGGTTGGTGTAGGTGTAGGCGTTAGCTAATGCATTAGTAGCAGTATCTCTTCTAGCCACAACCATGCAAGACTGACAGGAGAGAGCATGACATGGAAACATAAATCATGTGATCACTGTGACACAAAACAGAGTACGAGTTTCCACATATCAACACCAGATACAGAAACACTAACAGAAGTGTTAGAATCCAACACTTCAGAGTGTTAAAGCCTCTCCAAATATATATCAAAATCTGGGCTGTGCAAAAATATCGATACATGTAACTATAGCAATATTTTTTTTTCAATAGTGTATCGATAGTGATACCTCTACTATCGATATATATATTTTAAATCATGTCATATACATCAAGTAGGCTACATAAAGTAAGTGGAAGTGAGCATGATGAAAAATATAAGAACGCTTGGAGCTCTCAGAGCTGATGTGTGGGTGTGCTTTGGTTTTCAAAATAAGTAATGGAGTAATGAGTTATATAAACTAATGCTGTTTGTAGGCTTCGCAAGTCATGACACAAGTCACTTGGCTACTGCAGTGCATTAGACAAAAAGTTTATTAAGAAAAGTAACAATGACATTTATTGTGCTTTCACGGATGTGACACCAGCGCATTTACAGCACGGATGAACCAGGGGTTTTATCTGCCCATGTTCATTGTTAAAACTGTAATGCACCACAACAGCCAAGTGACTTGCGTGAGCCACCTTATTCCCCTGTGCTACCCACTTAAGGGGCGCAATCCACAGTTTGAGAACCCAAAGCTCTGATCTAAAGGTCCATGCATCGCACATCATTGCCACTCTGCAGAGGTAAGGGATGTTTTTACACTTATCCTTACAGAAAACCCCCGGTGGTGCACAGCATGATGTATTTCTAGCTGTACTTTTTACATTTTCTATTTAAAGCATTGCAATATATCGCAAATGTGTATCGTATCGAAATACATAGCAAAATATTGTATCGTGACCCATCTATCGTGATAAGTATCGTATCGGGAGGCACTTGCCAATACACAGCCCTACTGTATAAATGATAAAGTCTCTTAAAAAATCAACACTCATTATCTGTTTGTAAGAGAAACAGAATTATGGGCCATCAAACATGAAAAAAATGCTGTAGTAAACACTAGTATTTAGGAAACTAGAGGTGTTTTTGAACACTGGTATAGTAAACATGATGCAGAATATGCATTTACTATAGTTAATACTACAGAATATTCTAGTATTTTACAGTATTTTTTCATGTGAGCTACCTGTATTGTTGAAAAAATAACAACATGAATTTATTGCTGTGTCACAACTCCCTCTTTCTTCCCAAAAGGCACCATTTGCCCTTTTAAAGATCATGGGAGGCTGAGATGGTGATCCACCACTATTGCACGAGATGTTTGTTTATGGGTCCAGTACAGTGGAGGGTTAAAGGTGGCCCTGATTGGTCAATATGGATATATCATGTTAAGTTTTGTCACATGGGCAAGGAAAGGATAAAAGGGAAATGTAAGATTTGCTCTGTCTCCTTTTCTCCTCACTGGAAGCTCCTTCTGGGAGCTCTGGCTCTTCTCCATCTTCTTCTATACTTTCTCTCTTTTCTATCCTATTTTCTATCCTCTCATGTAATATCACATACATTTAGAAAACTGTTACTTGTATCATTTATCATTGTATGTGCTTACTTTGTAACCATTTTACACGTAACATCATTTCAGTTTGTTATTAAATTAATTTACAAATCTGCAGACTAGTGTTGGTTCCCTTTCTGTCGGTCTCTCGACGTTGTGTCGAGCCGACAGATGGGGTTCGCTCTTGAGAACCTATCAACTTCTGACTAGTTTAGAAAAGGCCAATGAATTTGGCGAATGAAATTTGCATGCCGGACTCCGCCCCCGGATATCCGCGTATAAAAGGGAGACGGCGTGCTGCATTCATTCACCTTTTGTTCTTCGGAGCCTTCACACTGATCGACTTCGAGACTTCAATCTCTACGCCGAATTACTGCTGGAATCTTATGACGTGGTGCAGCGGACGGTCCCTTCCTGCAGCGACTTTCCCCTGGGCGTCTCGTCAGTTCCAGAAGTGTTCGAGTTTTTTTCTAAAAGAGCAAATTTCTCCAGCGTGGCATGTCCCGCTGTTCTCATGGGTGCAACACACTCGTCGAGGAGGGGGACGGACACGATGTCTGCTTCCAGTATGCTGGGGCAGACGATGTGGATACGTCCTGCTTGCACTGCGGGCGGTTGACGATTCAGACGTTGCGTCACAGGCGGCTGTGTTCCCACAGGACTCTGCCACCACCTCGTCTGCTCCCTGTTCCGTGACGGCAGGACTACGGCCCTGCCGCCCGCTACAGCAAGCAGCGAGGGTGATATGAGGATTACTCTGAGCGCTTATCCGCCAGCCACTGGCTCACGGACCGTTCGCACCTCGTCTCGCTCGTCTGACCGTTCCCCAGGAGACGGTCCCACCGTCTTGTTCCTCGACCACGTATTCGGACACGATGCGTGATGATGAGATGTTGCAGCATCGGGGGGTGACGTACTGCATCTGACTCCGACGATTCCTTGGGCTCCCTCCCTCGGGGGGTCGAGCCCAGGAAGAAGCGGACGTCGAAATGTCAGCCATGCTTTCCCGGGCCGCTGTGAGCATTGGGTTGCAGTGCCCGCACTGCCTCTCCCAGCGCTTGCGGCTGGCTACATGGCGCCTCGGGGTTGAGTGTGGCACCAAGCCACGCCTGCCCCCAGTGCCGTGTTTACCGGAAGTGCATGAGGAACATAGTAAGACCTACAACGCCTCTTTCCGGTACGTTCACATCAAACAAAGTTCTGTCACCCTCTCTTCCCTCGAGGGTGAAGCAGCTAGAGGATACGTCGATGTCCCCCAGGTGGAGTGTGCCGCTGCGGTGCACTTGTGCCCGCAGGCGGCAGCCATCTGGGGGGCTCGACCTAGACTCCCGTCCAAAGCATGAGGGGTCTTGGCATCTCTGGTGTCGAGAGCTCACACTGCGGCGGACCAAGCTGCCTCCTTTCTCCACGCTATGGCTCCTGCCAGGCCAAGGCGTTGAGAGAGCTCCACGAGGGTAAGACCGACCCAGCGCTTATGCAGGAACTCCGCGCCGCCACCGACCTCACTCTACGGGCGACCAAGGTGACCACGCGGGCCCTGGGTCGGGCGATGTCCACACTTGTGGTCCATGAGAGACACATCTGGCCAAACCTTGCACAGATGAATAACGCGGAGAAGGTCCGCTTTCTCGACGCACCCATCTCTCAAGGGGGGGGGGGCTGTTTGGTGATACTGTCGAGCCGCAGTTCTCGACAGTAAATAAGCAGACAGAGGATATCAAGCATATCCTCCCCCGCCGCGACTCGGCCGTCGAGTCCCGTGTGCCGTCTGCTTCCCAGCAGCCCTGGTCCTCTTCGACGCCCTCTGGCTCTGGCGCCCCCCACTCAGGTGGCCCCCCGGAAGAGACATCGAAGAGGAGACCATCGCCCCGTCAGCAGCCGCGGCGAAAGCAGAAGCGGCCCTCATGGGAAGACCCCAGGGAGATCGAGGCTACCATCGGGCCCCAGCCATGGCGAAGCGCAACGTTGAGTATAAACACCAGCCCTCAGCACTCTCAGTCAGACAGTGCGTTGAGCTGCGTAAACGCGAGGCAGGAAAAACAGCACAGCCGATCTCCTCCCCGGGGGCCCTCCCCCGGCAAGGGATCCATATTGCTGGCCATCGAACCACCCCCCGCGGGGACGATGAAGCAGATCAAACCCCTAGTCCACCTGTCTCGGTTCCTGGGAGCCTGGTTCAGCTTCCCAGGCTGTCAGGTTGGCTAGGGAGTACGATCCGTCTCGGCTACGCGATCCAGTTCGCCAGACGGCCGCCCAAGTTTCGGGGCATCCTCTCTACCTCAGCAGAGGCAAGGATGCACCCGTGCTTTGGGCCGAGGTCGCCACCCTTCTGGCGAAGGGAGCGATCGAGCCCGTCCCACCAGCTGAGATGTTCAACGGGTTCTACAGCACGTACTTCATTGTCCCAAAGAAAGGCGGGGGGCTGCGCCCCATCCTAGATCTGTGTGTCCTGAACAAGCACCTACACAAGCTGCCGTTCAGGACGCAGAGGCGCATCCTGACGTCTGTCAGATGTCAGGATTGGTTCATGGCAATCGACCTGAAGGACGCGTACTTTCATGTCTCGATCCTCCCTCGTCATCGGCCGTTCCTGCGGTTCGCTTACGGGGGGCAGGCATATCAGTACAGGGTCCTCCCTTCAGTCTGTCCCTGTCTCCACGTGTCTTCAAGAAGATCGTGGAAGCCGCCCTCCTTCCCCTCAGGGAAAGAGGTGTGCGGGTACTGAACTATCTCGACGACTGGCTATCTTGGCACACTCGCAAGATCTGTTGTGTACACACAGGGACCTGGTGCTCCGGCACCTAGATCGGTTGGGGCTACAGGTCAACTGGGAAAAGAGCAAGTTCTCCCCTGTGCAGAGCATCCTCTTTTTCGGTATGGAACTCGACTCTGTCTCCATGACAGCGTGACTGACAGAGCTCGCCCAGTCAGTGTTGAACTGCCTGAAGCTTTTCAGGCAGTCAGCGGTCCCCCTGAAACAATTTCAGAGGCTCCTGGGATACATGGCATCCTCGGCGGGGGTGGTCCCCCTCGGGTCGATGCACATGCGACCGCTCCAACACTGGCTACAGAGTCGGGTTCCTTGGAGAGCGTGGCACACTGGCAGCAGGCTTATGGTCATCACACCTTTCTGCCGACGCATCCTAACCCCCTGGTCTCCCATGACCTTCTTGCCGACAAGTGTCCCCCTAGGGATGCCTCCCTGCAGGGTTGGGGTGCCGTGTGCAACGGGCACACAGTGTTGGGGCAGTGGACGGGCCCCCGCCTGCGTTGGCATATCAACTGCCTAGAGTTGTTGGCTGTGCTACTTGAACTAAGGAGGCTACAACCTCTCGTGCAGGACAAACACGTGCTGGTCCGGTCGGACAGCACATCTGCCGTGGCGTATATCAATCATCAGGGTGGCATTCGCTCACGGCAGCTAACACGACTCGCCCGGCGCCTCCTCCTCTGGAGTCACCAGGTGATCAGCTCCCTGCGAGCCAGACACATCCCAGGCGTCCTGAACCAGACAGCCGATGCGCTCTCTCGTCAGTCGACGCCTCGCGGAGAGTGGCGACTCCATCCCTGCGCAGTCCGGCTCATTTGGGAGCAGTTCGGCCAGGCACAGGTGGACCTGTTTGCCTCCCGGGACTACACCCTTTGTCCGCTCTGGTACTCCCTGACAGAGGCACCCCTCGGCACGGATGCCCTTGCACACAGCTGGCCGTGGGACAAGTGGAAGTATGCCTTGCCCCCAGTGAGACTCATTGCACAGACCCTGTGCAAGGTCAGGGAAGAGGAGCATCAAGTGGTACTAGTTGCGCCTTACTGGCCAAACCGGACTTGGTTCTTAGAGCTAAGGCTCTTGACAACAACTCCCCCCTGGCCGCTCCCCCTGGTGAAGGACCTGCTTTCCCAGCGGAAGGTGCACGTTAAGGCATCCCAGGCAGACCCCTGGAACCTCCATGTCTGGACGGGACGAGGAGATCCTGAGTGTCCCACCCCCTGCGGTAGTTGGGACATCACTCAGGCTAGGGCCTCGGCCACTAGGCGGCTATATGCCCATAAGTGGCGCCTCTTCTCATCCTGGTGCTCTTCTCGGGAAGAAGACCTGCGGAGTTGCTCGATCGGGAACGTGCTGTCCCTTCCTAAAGAGAGACTGGAGAGTAACCTCTCCCCCCTCCACACTGGGAGTGTATGTAGCCGCTATGGCCGCTCATCACGACCAAGTTGCTGGGAAGCCTCTGGGACAGCATGACCTGGTCATTAGGTTCCTAAGGGGCGCGAGAAGGCGACCGCCTCATCCGCACTCCATACCCTCTTGCGATAGGTGGCGGGCCTCAAGAGCCCCCCCCCTCAAGCCCCTCGGAGCTGCCGCTCTTTCTCACCTCACGATAAAGACGGCTCTCCTGATGGCGCTCACCTCCAAGAGGGTAGGGGACCTACAAGCACCCTCCGTGTCCACAGATTGCCTAGAACTCGGGCCCGGTGATTCTCACGTTATCCTGAGACCCCGTCCCGGCTACATGCCCAAAGTTCCCACCACTCTCCAGGGAAACCAGGTGGTGAACCTGCAGGCGCTCCCCACCAGGGAGGAAGACCCAACCCCATGCGTGTTGTGTCCAGTATGCGCACTGCACCTCTACTTGGACCGCACGCAGAGCTTCAGAAGCTCTGAGCAGCTCTTTTTCTGTTTTGGAGGTCAGCAGAAGGGGAGGGCTGTCTCCAAACAGAGGCTGGCGCACTGGATCGTGGATGCTGTCGCTACGGCATACCGATCTCAAGATCACCCCTGCCCGTTAGGAGTGAGGCACACTCCTCATGGGCACTGGCTCAGGGCGCCTCTCTGGCAGACATCTGCAGAGCTGCGGGTTGGGCTATGCCCAACACCTTCGCGAGGTTCTAATACCTATGCGTGGAACCGGTGTCAGCCCGCGTCCTGCAGGGCAACGTGTAGGACTGGCAGCCGGTAGGGCGTATGCCTGTGAAAGCCCTTCCCCCTTCCTCTAGGGGGATCAGCGGCTATTTACGCCTCCCTTCTTTCCCCACTGGGTAAAGAACAGGCATTCCATCCATCACTAAGCACCTTCCTGGGGGCAGGCTGGGCAGAGCAGCCCTGCCCCCTTAGGCCGGGGAACAGTTGAGTTATTTACCACATAGCTCTAACCGGACCTAGTGCTCCAGACGTGGATTAATGCTTACCCAGTGGCCCTTACGGTGCCGGGCGGCTTCTCGCTGTTAGAGAATCAAGGCCTCCGCCCGTGACAGCCGGTGGCAGGGGCTTCCTACCTTTTCTTCAAAAGCTCTGGGACCCCCTACCTCTCCACTGGATGGTTACAAATCCGTGCTAGCGCTCTCGTCTGACTCGCCCAGGCCAGTCAACGTCGCTCCGCTAGAGATTGTGACGCGGCACAGCGCTGTGCGTTTTCCATAGGAACCCCATCTGTCGGCTCGACACAACGTCGAGAGACCGACAGAAAGGGAACATCTTGGTTACGGATGCAACCTCAGTTCCCTGATGGAGGGAACGAGACGTTGTGTCCTTGCCACAACGCTGGCCGCCCGCCGCAGCGGTCGAGGGATGCTCAGGCTCCTCAGACCAAATGTGAAAGAATGCAGCACGCCGTCTCTCTTTTATACCCGGATATCCGGAGGTGGAGTCCGGCATGCAAATTTCATTCGCCAATTTCATTGGCCTTTTCTAAACTAGTCAGAAGTTGATAGGTTCTCAAGAGCGAACCCCATCTGTCGGCTCGACACAACGTCTCGTTCCCTCCATCAGGGAACTGAGGTTACATCCGTAACCAAGATGTTCTCAAGAGCGAACCCCATCTGTCGGTTCGACACAACGTCGAGAGACCAACAGAAAGGGAACTGAGGTTACATCCGTAACCAAGACGTTTTTCTAATGGTTTGATTGTTAAATTTTTTCCTCACGGTTTGTGTCTGTCTGTACTTTATTAAACAATGTTTGGAAATGACTTTGCCATATTTCTCCATTTTGAATTGCCAATTCTTCATGATCAGTTTTTTTCAGATTGTTCCAATTATCCCAGTATTCAAAGTGACGAAGGGAGAAGGAGGCGGGAACCGGCGAACATTAAATAAACTTTTAATAAAATAAACAATCAACAAAACTAAAGTAAAGTGCCGACAGCTCCCTCACGGTCGACTGCCGGCCACACAAACATAAATAAAACTTAACACAATGTCCAGGCCTGGTTCTCTCTCGTCCTTCACTGCTGTCGCTCCTCCTTTTATGCTTCCGGAGCTCCTCCGTGAGAGACGCGAGACCGGTGCAACGCACAGCTGCTCGTTATCACTAGCGTCACCGGCCTCGCACCGTTCCCTCACGGCCCTCGTCCCGCTCTGCTTGTCACACTCTGCATTATTTGGATCTCTGTGTTTCTGGTTTGACAATGTTCTCAGTTTTTTGCGAAAGGTTTGAAAGTCATGGATATCTGATATTTTCCCGTTTTTGTTTTAACTTTGATCATTTTGCTGATTTTTTATATATGAAATGTGCCTTTTACGGCAAGATTGACACCTTTAGTGTGATCATAGGTGTTATTTAGAAAGTTATGTAACAGCGTTTACTTTAAGTGCTCTCTCTCTCTCTCTCTCTCTCTCTCTTTCTCTCTCTCTCTCTCTCTCAATTTTCAATTCAATTTCAATTTCAAGGTACATTATTGGCACTATTGCGTGTTCTTACAATATTGCCAAAGCATTGAACATATAACAAAAGACATACAATAAGTACAAACTACCGAATGTTCGGCCACCGAAAATGTTCGGCCGAAAATTGCAAAAAACGCAAGTTCGGTGTTCGGCCAAATTTGTGAAGTGGAAAATAAATTTTACTGAACATGACTCGTGATACGATCAAGCAGCAACCAGCGCAGAGAGAGAGAGAGAGAGAGAGAGAGAGAGAGAGAGACGCGTGCGTTTTATTACTGCCGCAAACATTTTGGCTGTGTGTGTGTGTGTGGAGCATTTTAAAGTGTCAGAGAAAGACACAGCAAGGGACTTGCCGCACGGAAGTAAATTTCCGAATGAAAGTGTCTTTACCGGTCGGTAACTTTTCTTCAGACGGAAGCCCCGCCGCTCGCGACATCCTTTGACATCATACGGTGGTCGTACAGTGGTTCTGAGAGAACAGTCAGCTTTTGTGGGCGGAGTTTTGAGGAGAGACGTGAACTGACATGGTTGTCAGTCAGCATCAGTCAGAATTGCTTGCATTGGATTTTTTTTTTTTTCTTAAAATCATTCTGCAATGTAGCCTATAATAATCCAACAGTTTTAGTTTATTCACAGTTTTAGTTTATAGGCCTAATGTGGAATGACACCTTTTAATGATCTGTTTTGTTGTAGGGGTACAGAGTAACTTACATTACATTCTTTAAGCAGTCAGTTATAAACCTAATTAATATGGGCTATTCACAGGCTCAATTTTTTGTTTGAATTTACTTTGTTTTGCTCAATTTTATATTAAGTTGTATTGTATTTTATTGAAAAGCAAGACAAATTATAAAAAGCACATTTTGACTATTCAGTTCGTGCAATAGTGAAAAAAAAGGTTACTAAATAGAAGAAATGCAAAAAAACATGTTTGGTGTTCGGTATTATTCGGCCTTCGGCCAAGTGTTTCACATCATGTTCGGCTTCGGCCAAGAATTTTCGTTTCGGTGCATCCCTAGTACAAACATTAGAGTAAAAATTTTAGTAAGGTGCTGAGTAAGGGATAAATATAGAATGAAATATAAAATAAAGTATATGCAAGAAAACAAATGAAATATGGAAATAAAATATCAATATCAAATGTAGATTTCAGGCAGAAACATGAGAATGGAATAAAAGTAAAGAGTGTATATGTGCATTGATTGTAAGAGATGAAGGCAGTAGTTTGTGCAGCTGATAGATGAATGTGTGTCTCTTCTCCGCCAGTAACATCTGCATTCGCTCTGTTTCTGAACACCTATCAAACTCTGGCATGAGCTTTGAAATTTTTGTGAAAGTGTTTCTCTCTGTTACATTATTTATCCAAACACAAGAAAAAAAGAAAGTTCATTCGTAGGGGTGACCTGCCCTTTGGTTTGATGCTTGTTTGCCTTTGTTTATGTTAAGGTGGTAAGGTAAAATTTCTCGATTTTATTTTCATCTTATCGTTATGTTATTTTGGGCCAGGGGTCACCCTAAAACTCATATTCCTACTATCATAAACTTGCTTCAAGACAAGCTTTGTGTGACTGAAGACCTGCCTGTCTATACATTCGTTTTCTCTTTTTTTATCAATGAAACCAAACTCTTGTTATCTATGAAGTATATTTACTTTGAACAATAAATACCATGAAAGTTAAGCTGATGTTCTTTGGTTTGTGAGCTGGTCTGATGGCTGGGAGAGTCTCTTTTCCGGTTATGCAACGTACCCCTAGAGTTTGTAATACTAAGATTAGTAGATGCTTGAGGTTCTTTATTTGACTGTTTGGTTTGATCATTTATCCCCTCTGCAGGTGTTTTCGCGGTTTATTGAGTGCAGTTTATTTATAAAATGTGAGCAGATGTTCTGATCTATCAAAAAATGACAAATTGAGACAAGACATAAAGATACAAAATTATTTTATTTGTTGAATCATGATGAAACACAATCAGCAGTGAATGACTAAAGTCTAGTGTGAACACTGATCATCTCTCCTGAATTCTCCAGTGACTGTATGACTGTGATCTTTGTGTTTGGCCTCACAGCTCACTGAGTTCACTGAGCTCCACTGCTGCTCAGAGAGAGTCAGACTGCTGCTCCAGCTGTACAGACCGCCCTCCTGCAGGAGCCCAACACTGCTGTCCTGAGATCTGCTGCTCCCGTCCACCTTCCACATCACACTCCAGTCTGAGGGGAAACCCTTGTTGAGCACACACATCAGTGTTGCTGTTTTCTTTGTGGAGATCTCTTCACTGGAGGGCGGCAGGATGCTCACTTTAGGAGGAGTGAGGCCTGACAAACACACAATAGTCAGAAACTCACAAACAACTTCACTCTCTTCATGATAAACATAAAGGATCATAATAATAAATGAATACACGATAAAGTTAGTGACTTCATTCATGTTGTCATACAGTATGCACAATTTTACAATCAAAGGAAAACTAACGTTAAATCATCAATGTAGAAAACATTATCTTTATGACATATATTCATTATATTTCAGTATTACTATCGAGATAATAAACATAAAATACCTGTAACATCAACAGTTTATAAAATAGTCATATTTATCAAATAATTGGTTATCAAATCTAAATCTCTCTCTCTATATATATAACAAATGATGTTCTATTTCAAACATGCAAGTTTTATCAATTGTATTGCACATGAAACAAATGTACTCTTAAAAACGATGAGCCAAACAAAATCAGAAAATTCAGTATATGCTGGAAGTTGTGCATATAATAAAATGTAATCAATAATTTTAATCCATATTAATACACACATTTCTTTCTTTTAACATTAACTACATAAATCATTAAACACATTTAATTTTTTACTCACAATTTAATGCAGAAATAAAACTAAGAGGTTTTGTTTTAAAAGTTGAAAATGCACTTGTACACTGTACAATTTATTAAAAGTAATTTATTAAACCACATAAATATGCTGAAACGGTCATCTCATTTTATTTTTCATAGTTGATCTTTATATTTAAAAGCAGATATCTGTTGTATTAATATTAATATTGAATTTATTTACTTACTGCCAACATCCATTCTGGTGCGGCTGCCGAATGGGTACCACAGTGATACAAACTAATAGAGCGACTGTACAAAAACCTCTGAACGCTTCAGTAACTGCATATAAACACATCACAAACACATCTCTACACATTATCACACATTCACACATTCACACATCACACACATTACATTTGATTTCATTTTGTGTATATGTCTTAAATATTAACAGATTTTAAAATGAGAATATATATGTATATATTCCCTTATGTATACAAATATTACCGCAAACTTAAACTTGAACAGATGATTCAGTGATGGTTTATAGTTCACTACTGAATGCTCATGTGATGTCTGCTTTTCCAAGAATATTCCTCAGAATTTCCACTTACAGGAGATTCATATGCTCAAAGTATGATGGGACAAGGAACAAAGTCATAATATTCAAAGAAAAACATTCAAAGATTTAAAGAGAACCGATAAACTTTATCACTCCTCCATATACACAAGTGTATACACACAATAAAACGTCCAACATCACAGGTCAATCCACAAAACACCTGATCAATACATAACACACATGAAATTAAACAGCAGTAAAACAATGTTATTTAAATATTACAAACAATGTGCAGAAATGAAAACAGTGTGTGTTGATGTAAATGATGTAAATGTAGAGAGTGAGTTTGCATTGTGATCACATGCTTCAGTGATCTGAGAGTGTTTATAGTGCTGTGAGTTTAACACTTCATGACTCACAACACAACACAACACAACACAACACAACACAACACAACACAACACAACACAACACAACACAACACAACACAATCTTCATCAACACACAAACCAACAATGACTTTCAGCATCATCTTCATCTGGACACTCACAGTGTTTGCTCAAGGTTTGTGTAGTAACATTTTTATCATGATTATTCATTCATTAAAGAGTGAAATCTTCATTTGTTTCAGTGTTGTCTTATATTTCATTCTTGTTGTTTCTTTCAGAGTGTAGAGGACAGTACACTGTTACTCAGACTCCATCAATAACGTCTTGGTTATGGATGTAACCTCAGTTCCCTGATGGAGGGAGCGAGACGTTGTGTGGAGCCGACAGATGGGGTTCGCTCTTGAGAACCTATCAACTTCTGACCAGTTTAGAAAAGGCCAACGAAATTGACGAATGAAATTTGCATGCCGGAATCTGCCCCCGGATATCCGGGTATAAAAGGGAGATGGCGTGCTGCATTCATTCACCTTTTGGTCTGAGGAGCCTGAGCATCCCTCGACCGCTGCGGCGGGTGGCCAGCGTTGTGGCAAGAAGGACACAACGTCTCGTTCCCTCCATCTGGAACCTCGCGAAGGTGTTGGGCATAGCCCAACCCGCAGCTCTGCAGATGTCTGCCAGAGAGGCGGCCTGAGCCAGTGCCCATGAGGAGGCTACACTCCGAGTGGAGTGTGCCCTCACTCCTAACGGGCAGGGGCGATCTTGAGATCGGTAAGCCGTAGCGACGGCATCCACGATCCAGTGCGCCAGTCTCTGTTTGGAGACAGCCCTCCCCTTCTGCTGACCTCCAAAACAGACAAAAAGCTGCTCAGAGCTTCTGAAGCTCTGCGTGTGGTCCAAGTAGAGCCGCAGTGCGCGTACTGGACACAACACGGATGGGTCTTCCTCCCCAGTGGGGAGCGCCTGCAAGTTCACCACCCGGTCTCTAGGGGGAGTGGTGGGAACTTTGGGCATGTAGCCGGGCCGGGGTCTCAGGATAACATGAGAATCATCGGTCCCGAATTCTAGGCAATCTGTGGACATGGAGGGTGCTTGTAGGTCCCCTACCCTCTTGGAGGTGAGCGCCATCTGGAGAGCCGTCTTTATCGTGAGGTGAGAAAGAGCTGCATCTCCGAGGGGCTCGAAGGGGGGGCCTCTTGAGGCCTGCCACATAGGTTGCAAGAGGGTACGGAGCGCGGACGAGGCGGTAGCCTTCTCGCGCCCCTTAGGAACCTAATGACCAGGTCGTGCTGTCCCAGAGGCTTCCCAGCAACTGGGTTGTGATGAGTGGCAGTAGCGGCTACGTACACTTTCAGTGTGGAGGGGGAGAGGTTACTCTCCAGTCCTCTTGAGGAAAGGACAGCATGTACCCGATCGAGCAACTCCGCGGGTCTTCACAGGAGGCGTTGGGCGAGTCGTGTTGTGCTGTCCGACCGGACGAGCCCCTTCAGTGCAAGTAGCACAGCCAACAACTCTAGGCAGTTGGTATGCCAACGCAGGCGGGGGCCCGTTTACCACCCCGACACTGCGTGCCCATTGCACACGGCACCCCAACCCTGCAGGGAGGCAACCGTCATCACCACAACGTGCCTTGAGACCTTCCCTAGGGGGACCCCTGTCCGCTGAAAAAGTCATTGAAGACCAAGGGGTTAGGGTGCGTCGGCAGAGAGGCGTGATGACCATACGCCTGCTGCTGGTGTGCCACGTTCTCCAGGGAACCCGACTCTGTAGCCAGTGTTGGAGCAGTCACATGTGCATCAACCCGAGGGGGACCACCCCCACCAAGGATGCCATGTGCCCAGGAGCCTCTGAAATTGTTTCAGGGGGACCGCTGATCAGACAGTTCAACACTGACTGAGCGCGTTCTGTAGTCAGTCACGCTGCCATGGAGACAGAGTTGAGTTCCATACTGAGAAAGAGGATGCTCTGCACAGGGGAGAGTTTGCTCTTTTCTCGGTTGACCTGTGGCCCCAATCGATCTAGGTGCTAGAGCACTAGGCCCCTGTTTGTACACAACAGATCTCGCGAGTGTGCCCAGATGAGCCAGTCATCGAGATAGTTTAGTACCCGCACACCTCTCTCCCCGAGGGGAGTGAGGGCGGCTTCCACGATCTTCGTGAAGACTCGTGGGGACAGGGACAGACCGAAAGGGAGGACTCTGTACTGATATGCTGCCCTCGAAAGCGAGACATGAAAGTAAGTGTCCTTCAGATCGATTGCCATTAACCAATCTTGACATCTGGTAGACCCCAGGATGCGCTTCTGCATGAGCATCCTGAACAGCAGCTTGAGTAGGTGCCTGTTCAGGGTACGCAGATCTAGCAACCCCCCCTTTTTGGGGACGATGAAGTACGGGCTGCAAAACCCGTTGAACATCTTGGCTAGAGGGACGAGCACGATCGCTTGCCAGAGGGGTGGCGAACCTGGCCTGAAGCATGGGAGCATCCTTGCCTCTGACTGAGGGTGAGAGAATGCCCCGAACTTGAGCAGTCGTCTGGCGAGTTGGATCGCATAGCCGAGACGGATCGTATCCCGTAGCCACCGTGACGGTTTGGGGGCTCTAGTCAGGCTCCCAGGGACCGAGACAGGGGCTAGGGGTACGATCTGCTTCATCGACCTCCCAGGGGGTGGTTCGATGGCGGGCAGTGCGGATCCCTTGCCGTGGGGAGCCCCCGGGGAGGAGATCGGCTCTGCTGCTTACCTGCCTGGCAATGATGTAGCACAACGCACTGTCGATTGAGAGTGCTGATGGCTGCTGATTATCCTCGACATTGGGTCTCGCCGTGACGTAACGTTGAGTTGCCGAACACCGTCGTGTAGAGGGTGAGAGGGGCTGTGATAAACACCCAGAGAGAGAGGAAACTCTTAAGAGAGTGGGCTGTTGGGACGGGGCAGGAACCGTCCCGGATAGACCACCCAGCGTGGAATGGCTGGGGTCAGGCCCGATGGTATTCTCGATCTCCCTGGGGTCTTACCATGAGGGCCGCTTCTGCTTTCGCCATGGCTGCTGATGGGAAGAGGACCAGGGCTGCTGGCAAGCAGGCAGTGCACGGGACTCGACGGACGAGGGAGGCCGAGTCGCGGCGGGGGAGGATATGCTTGATAGCCTCTATTTGGTTCCTTACTGTCGAGAACTGCGTCGAGGGCGTGGCTTGAAGCCGCATTCAAGCCCGAGGCACCATGTATCCAGCCGCGAGCGCCAGGAGAGGCAGTGCGGGCACTGCAACCCAACGCTCATGGCGGCCCGGGAAAGCATGGCTGCCATTTCGACGTCCGCTTCTCCCTGTGCTCGACCCCCCAAGGGAGGGAGCTCCGAGGAATCGCCGGAGTCGGATGGCAGTACGTCACCCCCCGATGCTGCAAAGGACATCTCATCATCACGCACCATTTCCGAATACGTGATTGAGGAACAAGACGGTGGGACCGTCTCCTGGGGAACGGTCAGACGAGCGAGACGAGGTGCGAACGGTCCGTGAGCCAGTCCAGGCTGGCGGATTAACGCTCACAGTAATCCTCATATCACCCTCGCTGCTTGCCGTAGCGGACGGCAGGGCCGTAGTCCTGCCGTCACGGAACGGGGAGCAGAGGAGGTGGTGGCTGAGTCCCGTGGGAACACAGCCACCCGTGAACGCAACATCTGAATCGTCAACCGCCTGCAGTGCGGGCAGGACGTATCCACAACGTCTGCCCCAGCGTACTGGAAGCAGACATCGTGTCCGTCCCCCTCCTCGATGAGTGTGTTGCACCCACGAGAACAGTGGGACATGCCACGCTGGAGAAATTTGCTCTTTTAGAGAAAAAAACTCAAACACTTCTGGAACTGCCGAGACGCCCAGGAGAAGTCGCTGCAGGAAGGGACAGTCCGCTGCATCACGTCGTAAGATTCCAGCAGTAATTCGGCGTAGAGTTTGAAGTCTCTATGTCAATCAGTGTGAAGGCTCCGAAGAACAAAAGGTGATTGAATGCAGCACGCCGTCTCCCTTTTATACCCGGATATCCGGGGGCGGAGTCCGGCATGCAAATTTCATTCGCCAATTATATTGGCCTTTTCTAAACTAGTCAGAAGTTGATAGGTTCTCAAGAGCGAACCCCATCTGTCGGCTCGACACAACGTCGAGAGACCGACAGAAAGGGAACAACCGTTCAACCAGGACAAGATGTTAAAATAAAGTGTCAAGTCAGCAGTGCAGTATACAGAGATAGCTGGGGTCCCCGAATGAGCTGGTACTTACAGAAACCTGGAGAAGCTCCTAAACTCCTCATATATAGAGCAACAAACCGTCAGTCTGGAGTATCATCTAGTTTCAGTGGCAGTGGATCAAACACAGATTTTACTCTGAGCATCAGTGGAGTTCAGACTGAAGATGCAGGAGATTCTTACTGTCAGAGTTTTCACAGTGGTAATGTGTTGACACAGTGATAAAGAGTCGTTCAAATAGCTCCGTCAGTCACACTTCACACATACTGCAGCTGCTCATACAACACAAACGCACACACACACACGCACACATATCTGGTTTACTATCTCCGTGGGGACAGTCCATAGGCGTAATGTTTTTTTTATACTGTACAAACTGTATATTCTATCCCCTATCCCTAACCCTACCCCTAAACCTAAAGATCATAGAAAACTCTTTGCGTTCAGGTTTAGGTCCCCACCGGGATATACAAACATGAACACACACACACGCACGCACGCACACACACACACACACACACACAGACAATGACAAAACAGACATATGTTTTTGTTTCTGTAAGTGTGTGTCTCAATTTTTTAACTCATAAAAGTGCTAGACAACAGATGTAATGATGATCAGATGCACTCACAGCAGGGGATCAGTATCACAAAATATGTCCAGAAAATTCAATGATCACACCAGTGCAGAGAAAAACTTTATATGTTCTTATAATTTGGCCAGAATAATTCATTTGTTAAATTCAAAAGGTTTCTGTGCATTTTAAATATAGCGCTCATATAACTTTATATCTGTCTAATGTCTTCATTGAGCAGAAGTGAAACTGGTGTGTTTCAGTTCAGATGATTGAAGCAATCAAACAGTGACACTGAGAGTGTTGAGCTGAAAATCACATTTGCATTGACAGGATGAAGAGACTCAGAATAGATCAGCTCTGTCTCCAGAGATCATGTTCACAACACAACACCTGCATTTCACATATACTCATACATGAACCTCTTCACATCTATTAAAACTATTGAGAATCACATTTAAGTAAGGGATAATCCACTTTAAAGGATTTTAATGTACAAACCCGATTCCAAAAAGTTGTGACACTGTACAAATTGTGAATAAAAACAGAATGCAATGATGTGGAAGTTTCAAATTTCAATATTTTATTCAGAATACAACATAGATGACATATCAAATGTTTAAACTGAGAGAATGTATCATTTTAAGGGAAAAATAAGTTGATTTTAAATTTCATGGCATCAACACATCTCAAAAAAGTTGGGACAAGGCCATGTTTACCACTGTGTGGCATCCCCTCTTCTTTTTATAACAGTCTGCAAACGTCTGGGGACTGAGGAGACAAGTTGCTCAAGTTTAGGAATAGGAATGTTGTCCCATTCTTGTCTAATACAGGCTTCTAGTTGCTCGACTGTCTTAGGTCTTCTTTGTCGCATCTTCCTCTTTATGATGCGCCAAATGTTTTCTATGGGTGAAAGATCTGGACTGCAGGCTGGCCATTTCAGTACCCGGATCCTTCTTCTACGCAGCCATGATGTTGTAATTGATGCAGTATGTGGTCTGGCATTGTCATGTTGGAAAATGCAAGGTCTTCCCTGAAAGAGACGACGTCTGGATGGGAGCATATGTTGTTCTAGAACTTGGATATACCTTTCAGCATTGATGGTGCCTTTCCAGATGTGTAAGCTGCCCATGCCACACGCACTCATGCAACCCCATACCATCAGAGATGCAGGCTTCTGAACTGAGCGCTGATAACAACTTGGGTTGTCCTTGTCCTCTTTAGTCCGGATGACATGGCGTCCCAGTTTTCCAAAAAGAACTTCAAATTTTGATTCGTCTGACCACAGAACAGTTTTCCACTTTGCCACAGTCCATTTTAAATGAGCCTTGGCCCAGAGAAAACGCCTGCGCTTCTGGATCATGTTTAGATATGGCTTCTTTTTTGACCTATAGAGTTTTAGCCGGCAACGGCGAATGGCACGGTGGATTGTGTTCACCGACAATGTTTTCTGGAAGTATTCCTGAGCCCATGTTGTGATTTCCATTACAGTAGCATTCCTGTATGTGATGCAGTGCCGTCTAAGGGCCCGAAGATCACGGGCATCCAGTATGGTTTTCCGGCCTTGACCCTTACGCACAGAGATTGTTCCAGATTCTCTGAATCTTTGGATGATATTATGCACTGTAGATGATGATAACTTCAAACTCTTTGCAATTTTTCTCTGAGAAACTCCTTTCTGATATTGCTCCACTATTTTTCGCCGCAGCATTGGGGGAATTGGTGATCCTCTGCCCATCTTGACTTCTGAGAGACACTGCCACTCTGAGAGGCTCTTTTTATACCCAATCATGTTGCCAATTGACCTAATAAGTTGCAAATTGGTCCTCCAGCTGTTCCTTATATGTACATTTAACTTTTCCGGCCTCTTATTGCTACCTGTCCCAACTTTTTTGGAATGTGTAGCTCTCATGAAATCCAAAATGAGCCAATATTTGGCATGACATTTCAAAATGTCTCACTTTCAACATTTGATATGTTATCTATATTCTATTGTGAATAAAATATAAGTTTATGAGATTCGTAAATTATTGCATTCCTTTTTTATTCACAATTTGTACAGTGTCCCAACTTTTTTGGAATCGGGTTTGTACAACTCTTTCCTGAAGCTCATTGTTTAAAGCATGGCGTTACCCATGGGTCATGGGTTTGATCACAGATTGCACATACTCCGAAATAAAACTATACATTATAATGCAATGTAAGTTACTTTGGATAAAAGCGTCTGCCAAATGTGTAAATGTAAATGACAACATGGAGGCGAATAACCACCCAAAGAGAAGAGAACGGTGGTTGCCTCATCAAAACTGCATTTATAATCCTTTAATGCATGGCTAGCCGTGGATTACCCTGTTTACCATGGTCATTTGCAAAGTTAAAAACAAGTTAAAGCTATTACTGATGTTTATAAAGCAATTTTTGATAATCGTCAGTTGATTTCGTCAGTTCCGTCCGCTTTAAATCTGTCACAGAGAGTGACACGATTGCATTTATTTGAATGAATTATAGCATTTATTTTGCAGTAACAATCACTGCTTACAGTAAAATTAAGAGGTTCATGTTTAAAATTGTGCATATTACAACCTGAAACTTAAATGTGGGAAATAATTACAAATAAATCGAAAGATTGTTTTTCCAAATCGAGCAGGACTCTAAAAAAATGGTGCTATATAGCACTAAAAGTGGTTCTTGGCTCGTAATCATAGGGGAACCACTTTAAGTGCTATATAGAACCAGATCTTGCTTATTCAGAGGTTCTTTGGGATGATTGAGGTGCTATATAGCACCGTTTCCATATAAAGAACCTGTTAAGCCACTGTATGTTTCTTTAGCTGTTCTATATAACGGGTATATATTATTGTGATTATTTTTGGGAGACTTTTATTTTGACAGATGGACTGGTTTTGCGTGTGTTGCGAGAGGATGCGAAGAAGAGGGTGGTGCAAGAGAGTGTCGCAAACAGAAGTGAGTGTCGTGTCGTGCTCGAGAAGTTCGGTTGATAAAGTTGCTTTAATAGTACTGTATCAGAGCTCTAGTCGAATAAAAGACGACATCACCTAGTGTTTTTGCGAACTGTGACCCACATTTCGCAGTTGAGGATTTTGTTTTGTGTCGTTTTTGCTTCGTGGGCCGCATCAGCTGCCGGAGTGACGCAGTAACTTTATTACGGCTACAACGACAGTGTGAGTGCATAAAATGTGTTTTTTTTTTGTTTGAATTGTGACGTTTGAAGAGATCCGATCACTTTTTGCCTGAGTATTGCGCTCATCACGTTTTGATGGTGAAACAGCGTTATGGAAACAGACTAATCACGCATTTTTCCGTGTTCAACTCGTGTCTTTGCACGTGAGACAGAGACTGCTGTATGCTGCAGTTAACGCAGTAAATGCAGAGATTTGTTTTTGGAAGATAAGAATTTCCAGATTATTTTTGGTTGCCCTGCCACTCTAACCACATCTCAGTTTGATTCATCTCCCTATTTGGCGTATTTAGAAAAGGCCAATGAAAATCGGCGAATGAAATTTACATGCCGGACTCTGCCCCGGATATCCGGGTATAATAGGAAGACGGCGTGCTGCATTCATTCACCTCTTGGTCTGAGGAGCCTGAGAGCATCCCCCGACCACTGCGGTGGGCGGCCAGCATTGTAGCAAGAAGGACACAACGTCTCGTTCCCTCCATCAGGGAACTGAGGTTACATCCGTAACCAAGACGTTCCCTTTCTGTCGGTCTCTCGACGTTGTGTCGAGCCTACAGATGGGGTTCCTATGGAAAACGCCACAGCGCTGTGCCGCTTCACAATCTCCAGCGGAGTGACGCTGACTGGCCTGGGCGAGTAAGACGTGAGCGCTGGCACAGAATTGTAACCGTCCATTGGAGAGGTAGGGGGTCCCAGAGCTTTTTGGAAAAAAGGTGGGAAGCCCCTGCCACCAGCCGTCACGGGCGGAGGCCTTGATTCTCTAACAGCGAGAAGCCGCCCGGCACCGTAAGGGCCACTGGGTAAGCATTAATCCCCCCGGGGGAAAAACGCTACAGAGAGCACTATCCTACCATAGGGAGGAATTAGTGCAGACACCACGTGGTCTCACCATCAGGGAAAAACTTATGGGAAAATGTGCGGGCTAAGGAGTTAACCGCAGGGTTGAGGTCCACCTAGGTCATGGGTTGCCGAGTTGGGAACCATACATGAGGATACATCAGACGGAACTGCCCATGGTGGGGGGGTTACCACGTCTGGAGCACTAGGTCCGGTTAGAGCTATGTGGTAGATAACTCAACTGATCCCCGGCCTAAGGGGGCAGGGCTGCTCTGCCCAGCCTGCAACCCCCAGGAGGTGCTTAGTGATGGATAGAATGCCTGTTATTTACCCAGTGGGGGAAAGAAGGGAGGCGTAAATGGCCGCTGATCCCCCTAGAGGAAGGGGGAAGGGCTTTCGCAGGTGTACGCCCTACCGGCTGCCGGTCCTACATGTTGCCCTGCAGGACTCGGCCTGACACCGGTTCCATGCGTAGGTTGTAGAACCTCACGAAGGTGATGGGCGTAGCCCAACCCGCAGCTCTGCAGATGTCTGCCAGAGAGGCGCCCTGAGCTAGTGCCCACGAGGAGGCTACACCCCGGGTGGAGTGTGCCCTCACTCTCAATGGGCAGGGGTGATCTTGGGATCGGTATGCCATGACGATGGCATCCACGATCCAGTGCGCCAGCCTCTATTTGGAGACAACCCTCCCCTTCTGCTGACCTCCAAAACAGACAAAGAGCTGCTCAGAGCTTCTGAAGCTCTGCGTGCGGTCCAAGTAGAGGCGCAGTGCGCGTACTGGACACAACACGGATGGGGTTGGGTCTTGTTCCCCAGTGAGGAGCGCCAGCAAGTTCACCACCTGGTCCCGGAAGGGAGTGGTGGGAACCTTGGGCACGTAGCCGGGCCGTGGTCTCAGGATCACGTGAGAGTCTCCAGGTCTGAATTCCAGGCAGTCCGTCGACACAGAGAATGCTCCCCCACCCTCTTTATGGAGGCAAGCGCCACTAGGAGGGCCGTTTTTATTATAAGGTGAGAAAGAGCAGCCTCTCCCAGGGGCTCGAAGGGGGGGCTCCAGGACCACTTCCAGGTCCCAAGAGGGTAAGGAGCGCGGACGAGGTGGATTCAACCTTCTCGCGCCCCTAAGGAACCTAATGATCAGGTTGTGCTGTCCTAGAGACTTGCCAGCAACTGTTTCGTGATGTATGGCTATCGCGGCAACATACACTATCAGTGTGGAGGGGGAGAGGTTTCTCTCAAGTCTCTCCTGTAGGAAGGACAGCACGTACCTTCTCCGCGAGAAGAACACCAGGACGAGAAGAGGCGCCACTTAAAGGCATACAGCCGCCTAGTGGCAGGGGCCCTAGGCTGGGTGATGGTCTCCACCACAGCGGGGGTAGCCCACTCAGGGTCTCCTCGTCTCCGGCCAGGGGCCAGACATGGAGGTTCCAGAGGTCTGGCCTGGGATGCCATAACGTGCCCTTCCCCTGCGAAAGAAGGTCCTCCGTCAGGGGAATCGGCCAGGGGGGAGTTGTTGTCAGAAGCACCAGCTCTGAGAACCAAGTCCGGTTGGGCCAGTAAGGCGCAAGTAGTACCAGTTGATGCTCCTCTTCCCTGACCTTGCACAGGGTCTGTGCAATGAGGCTCACTGGGGGGAAGGCGTACTTCCGCTTGTCCCGCGGCCAGCTGTGCGCAAGGGCATCCGTGCCGAGGGGTGCCTCGGTCAGGGAGTACCAAAGCGGACAATGGGTGGAGGCAAACAGGTCCACCTGTGCCTGGCCAAACTGCTCCCAAATGAGCCGGACTGGGGATGGAGTCGCCACTCTCCGCAAGGCGTCGACTGATGAGAGAGCGCATCGGCTGTCTGGTTCAGGACGCCTGGGATGTGTGTGGCTCGCAGGGAGCTGATCACCTGCTGACTCCAAAGGAGGAGGCGCCGGGTGAGTCGTGTTAGCTGCCGTGAGCGAATGCCACCCTGACGATTGATATACGCCACAGCAGCTGTGCTGTCCGACCAGACCAGCACGTGCTTGTCCTGCACGAGAGGTTGTAGCCTCCTCAGTGCAAGTAGCACAGCCAACAACTCTAGGCAGTTGATAGGCCAACGCAGGCGGGGGCCCGTCCACCGCCCCGACACTGCGTGCCCGTTGCACACGGCACCCCAACCCTGCAGGGAGGCATCCGTCGTAACCACGAAGTGCCTTGACACCAGCCCTAGGGGGACCCCTGACCGCAAGAAGGTCATGGAAGACCAGGGGGTTAGGGTGCGTCGGCAGAAAGGCGTGATGACCATACGCCTGCTGCCGGTGTGCCACGCTCTCCAAGGAACCCAACTCTGTAGCCAGTGTTGGAGCGGTCGCATGTGCATAAACCCCAGGGGGACCACCCCCGCCGAGGATGCCATGTATCCCAGGAGCCTCTGAAATTGTTTCAGTGGGACTGCTGACTGCCTGAAAAGCTTCAGGCAGTTCAACACTGACTGGGCGTGCTCTGTAGTCAGTCGCGCTGTCATGGAGACAGAGTCGAGTTCCATACCGAGAACGAGGATGCTCTGCACAGGGGAGAGCTTGCTCTTTTCCCAGTTGACCTGTAGCCCCAACCGATCTAGGTGCCGGAGCACCAGGTCCCTGTGTGTACACAACAGATCTCGCGAGTGTGCCAAGATGAGCCAGTCGTCGAGATAGTTCAGTACCCGCACAACTCTTTCCTTGAGGAGGGATACAGGTTCTTCAGATGTAGGTTCTTTTTTCAGGGCACGCAGATCTAGGATGGGGCGCAGCCCCCCGCCTTTCTTTGGGACAATGAATTACGGGCTGTAGAACCCATTGAACATCTCGGCTGGTAGGACGGGTTCGATCGCTCCCTTCGCCAGAAGAGTGCCGACCTCGGCCCGAAGCATGGGCGCATCCTTGCCTCTGACTGAGGTAGAGAGGATGCCCCAAAACTTGGGCGGCCGTCTGGCGAACTGGATCGCGTAGCCGAGACGGATCGTCCTCCATAGCCAGCCTGACGGCCTGGGAAGCCGAAGCCAGGCTCCCAGGAACCGAGACAGGGGGACTAGGGGTTTGATCTGCTTCATCGTCCCCGCGGGGGGTGGTTCGATGGCCAGCAATACGGATCCCTTGCCGGGGGAGGGCCGCCGGGGAGGAGATCGGCTCAGCTGTTTTTCCTGACAAGCGTTTACGCAGCTGTGTCTGAGAGTGCTGAGGGCTGGTGTTTATACTCAACATTGCGCTTCGCCATGGCGAGTAAGTGGGCTCGGAGGGGGCCAGCAGATGGTGAGACGGGGCAGGAACCGTCCCTATCCAAACCCGCAGCAATGTGGCTGGGGTCGGGCCCGATGGTAGCCTCGATCTCCCTGGGGACCCCCCGTCAGGGCCGCTTCTGCTTCCGCGACGGCTGCTGGCGGTGTGGCGGTTTCCTCTTCGACGTCCTTTTCCGGGAGGCAGCCTGAGAAGGGGGTGCTGGAGCCGGAGCCGGTGTTGAAGAGGGCCAGGGCTGCTGGGAAGCAGACACCGCTCGGGATCTCGAAGGTCTGAAGGCGGCCGAGTCGCGGTGGGGCAGTATATGCTTGATCGCCTCCGTCTGCTTATTCACCGCCGAGAACTGCTGGGAGAAGTCCTCGACGGTATCACCCAACAGCCCACCCTGCGAGATGGGGGCGTCGAGAAAGCAAAGCTTCTCGGCATCCCGCATCTGCGCAAGGTTCAGCCAGAGGTGTCTCTCCTGGACCACCATGGTGGACATCGCCCGACCCAGGGCCCGCGCGGTCACCTTAGTCGCCCGTAGAGCGAGATCGGTGGCGGTGCGGAGTTCCTGCATTACCACTGGGTCGGTCTTACCCTCGTGGAGCTCCTTCAACGCCTTGGCCTGGTGGACTTGCAGGATGGCCATGGCGTGGAGGGAGGAGGCAGCCTGGCCTGCAGCAGTGTAAGCCTTCGACACCAGGGATGCCGAAAACTTACACGCCTTGGAAGGGAGTCTAGGCCGAGCCCTCCAGGTGGCCGCCGTCTGCGGGCACAGGTGCACCGCGACAGCACGCTCCACCCGGGGAAGCTTGACATAGCCCCGGGCTGCCCCACCACCGAGGGAAGTAAGGGCGACAGAGCCGGTCTGACGGGAACGGGCCTTGAGAGGAGCGCTCCACGTCTTACTGAGCTCCTCATGCACTTCCGGGAATAGCATGGATGACATCTTGACGTCCGCCTCTTCCTGGCCTCGACCCCCTGAGGGAGGGAGCTCAGAGGAATCGTAGGGGTCGAATGCCAATAGGTCGCCCTCAGATGCTGCAATCGACATCTCATCTTCGACACGCACTCCAGAGTACGGTGCCGAGGAACAAAACAGGGTAAGACCGTCTCCTGGGGGACGGTCAGACGAGCGAGACGGGGCGTGAACGGTCCGTGAGCCTGCGGCTGACGGGTTAACGCTCACAGTGATCCCCATATCACCCCCGGTGCTAACCGTAGCAGACGGCAGGGCCATAGCCACTGCGGTCTCGGAAAGGGTAGCAGACGAGGTGGCGGCTGTGTCCATTAAGAACACAACTACCCGTGACCGCAACATCTGGATCGCCATCCGTCCGCAGTGCGGGCAGGACGTATCCACAAAGGCTGCCTCAGAGTGCCGGAGATCCAAACACCTGAGGCAGACATCGTGTTCGTCCCCCTCCTCGATGAGCGTGTTGCACCCACGACAACAGCGGGCCATGCCACGCTGGAGAAATTTGCTCTTTTCAAAAAGGAAATCTGCTCGAACACCTCCGGAACTGCCAAGACGCCCAGGGGAGAGTCGCTGCAGGAAGGGACTGTCCGCTGCACCACGCCATAGATTCCAGCAGAAAGATAGATCCATGTAGATCGGAAGTAGATCAACAAAGATCGTAGAAAGATCATCAGATGCACAGGCTCTGAAGACCGAAAGGTGAATGAATGCAGCACACCATCTTCCTTTTATATCCGGATATCCGGGGCGGAGTCCGGCATGCAAATTTCATTCACCAATTTTCATTGGCCTTTTCTAAATAATCAGAAGATGATAGGTTCTCAAGTCAAACCCCATCTGTCGGCTCGACACAACGTCGAGAGACTGACATAAAGGGAACTCAAGGACGTGCAGCCTAAATAGAAGTGAGAGTAGTGAATTATTGTTACTTGTATACAAATCAACAATTACTGGGGTTAATTCAAGGATATACTTTATACGGGGTAATCGGTGCCCTGTTTCCAGCTGCGCTGCCTGGGCTGCTACCGCTTCTGTCTCGTACCGGTCGGGGCTGTCCCAGTACAGCAGAGTAGCTAGAAACGGAGCGCTGATTACACCATATGTATCAGTATTTACACATAGAAACAAGCTAGTGTATGAATACTAATATGGTGTCTGTAAGCACACTATTCAGGGCGCAAACCTCCCTTTAAACGAAATGACGCGTTGTCATTTGCAGCCGAGCCAACCCAAACAGACGAGAGCAATGTAGGTGATCGCTTCCATTAGTGAAAAAAAAAACACTTTGATCATAGTAGTTATGTGATTATATGTGTGTCTGTGACACGAATAAAGAAATGATGCGTTTAAAAACACCGTTAGAGTAGGTGTGTGTAAGTAAAACATCTTAGATCTACTCAATTTTATTTTACATATGAAATAATTGAGTTACTCAGATTTACTTATTTTTTTACTTACATTTACTCAATTTAAACAGTATAATTCATTGATTTCACAGCTTTAAAATGTACTCTTTTTTTTAGTGTAAATTGTTTCACCAAAAAAATTGAATAAATCGCATTTAAAAAAAAAGCGAATTCTGTGATTTCTTTTTAATGCACTGCATTAGGTTATCATTAAAACTTCTAATTGAAACTGTGCTTAGAACTTAATGCTGAAATGGGCCAATTCATCTATGTGTTGTGCCTCTGTTCACTCCAATAGGCAGATGCATCCACAAAAGACTGCATCCTGATCCCTGTGTGTAAATCCCTGGACCCTGTGTGTAAGAAGTTGTTAAGGTTATTTCTCTCAAATAATATGACTCCTTTGTTTCAGCTTGCAAATTTAAATCTAAAACATTTTCATCCAACATTTTGCTTGGCGGCCAAATTCGTGGTTCATTTGTTAATAAAATTAAAATAAAATAATAAAATTAGGCTCGTAAAGTGTTTCACTTAGCCTTAATTAATGTTGAACACCACAAACTAAAAAACAACACACGCACACACACAGTATATTTGTAGATTGTTTACCTTCTGTATTCTACAGGTTATGCTGCCAAAACTTAAGAGGATACACGTCCTTGACTCCACTGACCCTAGTGGTTATGGAGATTCTGTTGTTATGGAGAATGTTACGAGTTATTCTCTCTTTCGCTGTACACGCATACATACTCATTATGTCTTCTTTTTTAAAGCAAACTTGCAATAAAGCTAGTTCCAGAACCTTGGAAACTTCTTAAGAATAAGGTATTGATGAATATTACAATGAAACATTTTTGATACCTGACTGTGTACTGTGTATGAATAAAATGATTTTTGTTCCAGCACAGTCGGGATCTGTTGACTTCGGTGTATTCATGCTAATGGTAAGCAATAATTACCTTGCAGGGGTTTTCTCCAACACAACATTAATGTTTGACAGAACCAGTTTAAAGCCTGTTCTATGAAATCTAACCCATTGGTAGGTTTTATTTAATTGTGCATAATGTGCAAATATTCATAATTCTAAAAAAATGTGTATCTACATGACAGTATGCACTGTATTAGACATTTTACTGGGAGTTTGACGTCACTCAGGTAAGAACTATCCTCCCTATATGTTTAAGTAATTGCTTCAGAAAATATAAAATGTCATTACCAAATTCCCTGCTTTTCAGCATGATATGGGTCATATCAGGCAGTGGTGGGTGAATCTGCTCTTAACAGAAATGACACGTGGAAGGTATTGACTATGTGAAAACAAAAGCCATTATTGCTTAATCGGTTTGTCAGTAGTGATAAGTAATAGACAACTAATGAGTATTTTTTTTTAGAAAAACAATGCGCACATCAGCTGCTTCAGGAGGATTATAGGTCAAATTCTGAGACAAAGCATCAGGGGACAGAAGCACAAAACTTGGGAATCTTGATGGTATCAACATGACAAGAGCAAATTATTTTAATTCTCATTCACTCCTTTCCTTTGTAGATTTCCTGGAAAAATATTTTAAATGTTAATGTATACAAACAGCCATATGATCTTCATTATGTATTAAGGAAAGTTGGATTATGATGTTTATTAGGGTTAGTAAATTTACAGTAGTTTGTTTGGAATGCTCCCCAGTTGCCAGATTCAGTTCTTCAGGAAATCTTCCTCAATGTGGTCCTTGACGAGGGTGATGATGCAATTTTAAAGTTGTCTCTGGTTTGCCCAAAATTCAGATGTCTAGTGGGAACAGACAAATTTCGAAGGATGGCACATTTCCGCCGGCTTGACAGTTTTGACTTTTTTTTATTCATGGGTTTGGCAGGATGTTTCCATATTTTTCTCTAGTCATGTTAATTTTTATGCTTCTTAATTACTACACAGGTGTTGCAGAATGGAAAACAGAGTCTTAAGACATTTGTGGAAAACTTTCACAAAATGTACAAGCTGGACATCTGCAGACACTGCAATGCGACTTACAGAAACTGCTTTTTGCACATTATACATAAAAACATGATCACGGTTTCCTTATTTACTGACAAAATGCAAAGATGAAGAATTCACATGCATGTGCACTGTTAATAAGTTTTCATGTGAATCCTTTAGGTTATCTTGGAAGAGGAAAACGGGGAGAGATGCAAGGGTTTTACTCCAAAAATAGGCATCCAGGGTTTTGCAGTGATTGGTGCCAGATGCTGGACGAGTAATTAACGTATTCACAGTTTTGGACTTAGTTTTATTCAAACAAGTACATATTACTTGACATGCTTGTCACCGCAAAATATGTTTTACAAATAAAGGTAATTAATGAGAGTGTTCTTTTTCATATCTTGCATTATATATGATGTTTAATTTGATAAATATCAATACAAACGTTTTTTTCCCACTATAAACATATTGTAATAAAGTTAGGTAAAGATAACTAATAAGATACTAATTATTAATAATTTAAACAATTTCATTGGGCTTAAATGTAATGTCAAGTATAGCTGCATGTTTTGATTTGTTTCTATGACAACTTAAGAGATCGCTTCACTAAAACTTGAGAAGCTGATAATTGTAGTAGACCTAAATAAAATATGCATTTAATGTGCATTGTACATTATTTCTTATATGGAAAACAAAAAATATATGTTTATATTAAAAAGTAGTATAATGTAGGCTACTTTACGTTAATTTCATGAATTGAAATCAAATTCATAACAATACATTAATACGTATGACGACATCTCCCCTGTCATTAGGCTTGTTTGAGATGCACCTTGCCTCACCTGAAAAGAAGGCGAGAGTAGGCGGCTGCAGTAAGGGGAGGAGTGAAAACAGCGCAGGCAAGACGGACTCTTCCCAAATCGCGCTGTCGACTCGACTGGAAACGTCAGCAATGGAATAGATCGCGTTCACGTTTTTTATCGCATTTTTCTTGGGCCAACTGAGTTTAAAAGTAAGCAATGTTCCCAATCCTATATTAGACAAACTCTCAAACAAGGCTGTTCGAAAGAATTTAGATATGTTCTTTGACAAACGAATGCTTAAACTTAGAACCTCCTATTTCAAGTTTACAGTTTATCCCCCCCCAAAAAATACATTTCAAAATTGTATGTGATATTTATCCTTCTGGGGAGTTCCTATATTGTGTAAATTCTGTAACTCATTTCCAGAAAACACAGACCCTATTTTTTCAGAGCATATTTTTCTTTAATTCCTGGACAAAGTGCAATAATTGTGGTTAAATAAGTAAAATGTTGTGAATTTAACATGTCGTTTATAAAAAATGAAATATGGAAAGTGGAAACTGTGAAAAAGGAGGTCAAACTTTTTTTTAAATATTAATAACTTACTTTTGTTAGCTAAGAATTTAACTCCCATTTTTTAAATTGTTTGCAGTATTTAAGAATTATTTGGGACAATATTTAAAAATGCTGTCAAAAGCAAATAATAAAAAGCTGGAATTTTGTTAGACTTATTCGATAATATAAATTATATTTCTTGTTTTGAATTTATTAATATGGATGGATTGAACATTTTGATTTTTTTATTTCTTTTTTGTCTTTGTTGTTTGGTTTGTATTCTTTTTTTCTCGTCTGTTTTTGAATGTAAACTGTATACCATCTTGTTTTGTAATGTTTTTGTTATACTTAAAAAAGCGCTTTTTATCGCAGATGAAATCTTCACATAGGTGTGTTTATTCCACATATAAATCTCAAAACCTACTTCAGTTAATAGACTTATTAATGGAACGCTTAAGAAAAAAGATATCAGCTGACATCCTCGCCCAATGAGTATTAAGCTGTGTCGTCGACAAGTTGTTTCCCATCGTGCTTTTCATCAGCTCAGTCGAGAATCCGATACAGCCGTCGCGAGAGTTTTTTGACACACGTCTATGAAGGCATTATAATGCCATAAAGAAACGAGCGCAATGCTGATGCTGGCAGCGCACGGCAAGCAAGGCGGACGTAACTCGAGGCTTATTCGACTTGATGCGGCGCCGCAAGATCCGACAGGCGGATGACATCAAAGTACCGGGAGAGCGATTCGAAACTAAACATTTTATGGTTTTTCGAATGGCTCTCGCGGTACTTTGATGTCATCAGCCTGTCGGATCTTGCGGCGCCGCATCAAGTCGAACAAGACTTCGGACACATTTCTTACCGGCATGCATCTCGCGCTGATCAATGGTGATCGGTTCTGCGCAGAATTTGGCCATCTCAAACCAGCCTGTCGGTACACGATCCGGGATGCCTGCACGATCCGTCCGCGCATGCGCATAATGACGTAGTAGATAATTCTGTTTAGCGACGACACTGCACGATCTGTTCCACGCTTGAGCACCTTTGTACCGCGACTTTCACTACTGTCCACCTCTGGTCTCATGTCACTTCTGTGTGCACACTATGCGTTGAAATACTCTGTAACGTTTCCCCAGACTTGTTTGTAGTTCTTTCTTCATGTAAGTGCAGATAGTCTAGGCGGAAATGCATATTATGTTCCGTATTGTGTTCTGTAAACACCATTGAAGGGATTATTCCTCATTTAGATTATATAGATAGATATATTAGCCTATATATAGACCCATACTAATACAAAATGAGTCGATTTAAAGTTAACTAATATTAGCAGCTTTTAATAAAAACCGTCTTTGACAATACTACTGACCTCAGCTCGAAACACAGCAAGTTAAGTAGGCCTAATGCCATGCAGCAATGAATCGCAAAGGGGAGTATGGAGGAAACTGAAGGTTTGCAGTGACAGACTCTCAAGACTCAGACTTTATTCCACATGTAACCAAAATCGTGTATGTTCATGTAACAACTCCTTTATTATTTTGGATTGGCAACCACGTAAACACATCGTAATGCATAGCGTAAGCTACATTTTAAAACATCAAAATAGACCCGCCGTGAACTGTTAAATGAAAAACACGATGTAGCCTACAAAAATATGCCGCCAGTTGTGCCGTCTGGCCGTCAAGTGTTTCATCGCATGCTTGATTTAAGGGCAGTTGTGGCCTAATGGTTAGAGAGTCAGACTCATGACCAGAAGGTTGCCGGTCCCAAGGCCGGCGGGTAACAACTGAGGTGCCCTTGAGCAAGGCACCTTACCCCTACTTGCTCCCCGGGCGCTGTAGTGATAGCTGCCCACTGCTCCGGGGGTACGTGTGTTCACTACTCTCTGGATGGGTTAAATGCAGAGGTCACATTTCGTTGTCTTGTACTTGTACATGTGCAATGACAATAAATTGAATCTAAATCTAAAAAAAAAAAATCTGATACCAATAGTGTAGGGAAACCGTGACGTTGTTTTCTACGTAATTATGCGCATGCGCAGAACGGATCGTGCAGGCATCCCGGATCGTGTACCGACACAGCCTATTATTTGACTTGCTGCCTCCTACGACATCCGGTTTAAATGCCAGCAAGTTCCTGCTGCCAGCTGCCGCTTTTTTGCTCAACCCCGGCCCTGTCCCAAATGGCCGAGTCCACACTTGATGACGTCAGGAAGTGCAGACCTATAGGGCACCAGGCACGAGTCCACAAGGGACATCACGCCGGAAAGAGCAAGCGGTGCTTTCTAATCACTCTCGTGGTACTTTGTTGTCATTCTCTGATCAGTCTGCGCAGCGCCGCGTGAAGTCGACCACTTGTTGTCCCATTGTTGTTATTTGGTACTGGAGCTGCCGGTTTTTATTGTTCTGTATTTCATGTTTGTAATTCATATGTTGATATGCCACCCGGCAATAGATACTTATGTTTGTAATGCATTAATTTGTCATGACGTAAATGCAACTGCTTATGTATATTTATTAATTTGTTTACACTATACTTAATGTGCATAATGTGTTCTTAATATGCATATATGTCGTTATTTAATATTTCTCTATAATACAGAAGCTGTGTTGTTCAGCTTTACAGAGCCCAGAGACAACTAGATATACATCTACAACAAAACATGGCTTACTTAAGGTAATAAGAAAATGCACTGCATTAAAATATTTTATTCTTGAATAGCTGGCTTAAAATAAAATAAAAAGCAATAATACGAATAAGTAACTAATTAATAAATTAATTTTGAATTTTATCAAAACATACATTTAAAAATGTATCCGTCATGTTTAGGTATATGTCTGACATCCACGACACTCCTCCCATCTGTTCTGTGATTGGGCGCTCGCAAGGATTCCTGGGTAGGGGACTTCAGTGGAGTCTGCATCAATGCGGGCTTCGCTGAAGACCGCTTCGAGGGCACAAAAGGAGGCGCTCGCGAGCGGACTTATGAGCGCTAAAAAGACAAATGGGACACCCTACGGTATGGCGTTATTATAATGACAAATGTCGCGAGCGCATTATTACAAGGCGAGAGCGCATTCTTGTCATACGAGCGCGCGAATCTCTCCGCTCGCACGCCGATTTCCTTTGCTCGTGCACAAAACTGGACGCGCGCTTTCAACTATACGCTGCTCTCTTATGAATTTTCTCTCCTCTCGCTCAGTGAGCGTGTGCGCACTCAAAATGCGTGCCGTGCGTCCACGAATCCTTGGTACTCTTGCTCTCGAGAGTCCTCCTGCGTGTTCCAGGCATTATAGGCTGTCAAAAGTAGTCAACCAATCAGGGATAGGCTTCCACGGCGGGCCAATGAAAACGCGACCTTTACATGGCATCTTATTGGTTGAAAGTGACTCGACGTTTTCAACGAAGCAAGATGGATCCACCACGTTCTCAGGTAACAATATTAATATATTTGATGCAACATTATTAGTCAAATGTGTATTAGAAATGAACGGGGCATTAGGGTGCTTTGTAGGCTACATATAAACGTCAGTTTAACTACCATGTTATTCAGACAAAACAGGCCAACACCCTCAAGTTCATGTGGTCCTCATGCATGTCGTCACTAAACAAGTATTGTCAAAATAGTACTAAATTGATTACCGAACAATTTAGATTGGTGTCTTAAGTTAGCTTTATTCTAAAATAATATTTACTACAAGTAACGGTACATATCAAAACAATAATAGCACTGGAGCATTTGGAAATATCATATAATATTCTATACCTATTTGGTTATGCATTTAATGCGTTTGCAGACAACACTGTAAGTGTTCTGCATTCAGTGTTCCAGAAGTTCAGGGCATAAAACTGAACTTCTATGCAATTACCAAAGCTCCCTTACCGTTCATTTCTAATATACATTTGATTAATAATGTTGCATCAAATATATAAAATTGTTACCTGAGAACGTGGTGGATCCAGAGGCGTATTAAGACCTCATGGTGCCCCTGGGCAACAACCCCAGAGGTGCCCCCCATCCACCCACCTACCCACAGCAAGAATCCACTCATTAAAAGATTTATATATTAAAAGATTTTATAAGAATGAAACTCAGCAATTTACAATATACTATTTTACAAGAATTACACATTAACATGACACTTTTGTAGAAAGAACACAAAAAACAACTCTTTCATCAAGCATTTTTAACAATTAGGCCTACTGTAGTTAAGAGGTCGCTTTTCATTGGCCCGCCGTGGAAGCCTATCCCTGATTGGTTGACTACTTTTGACAGCCTATAATGCCTGGAACACCAGGAGGACCTCTCGAGAGCAAGAGTACCAAGGATTCGTGGACGCACGGACGCATTTTGAGTGCGCACACGCTCACTGAGCGAGAGGAGAGAAAATTCATAAGAGAGCAGCGTATATTGAAAGCGCGCGTCCAGTTTTGTGCACGAGCAAAGGAAATCGGCGTGCGAGCGGAGAGATTCGCGCGCTCGTATACAAGAATGCGCTCTCGCCTTGTAATAATGCGCTCGCGACATTTGTCATTATAATAACGCCATACCTACGGACTCGTATGACTTGGCGAGACGCGCAATTTAAGTCCACAGACCGCAAGATCCACATGAAGGCGCCATTTGGGACAGGGCCCCTCCTCTTACAATTTCAAACTGCCCCTTTTGTTGGCTCCTCCTTTTTGTGTCTCCACTAGGTCCTGTAAGCACTGTAACTCTCGTGTCGCAGTCAATTCGCTGCTATTCTTACTTCGCTCGATTGAAATCATGTCTGGAAGAGGTAAAGGAGGAAAGGGTCTCGGCAAAGGAGGCGCTAAGCGCCATCGCAAAGTTCTGCGCGATAACATTCAGGGAATCACCAAGCCCGCCATCCGTCGTCTCGCTCGTCGTGGTGGTGTGAAGCGCATTTCCGGTCTGATCTACGAAGAGACTCGCGGTGTTCTGAAGGTGTTTCTGGAGAATGTTATTCGTGACGCCGTCACCTACACTGAACACGCCAAGAGAAAGACCGTCACTGCCATGGACGTTGTTTATGCCCTGAAACGACAAGGACGCACTCTATACGGCTTCGGAGGTTAAATTTCTGGAGTGAAAAGATCAAAAACCCAACGGCTCTTTTAAGAGCTACCCACCTTCTCACGGAAAGAGTAAAAATAAAAACAGTGCTTTTGTTCGGCTATATAGTTCGGCTTCACATTTTATTTTAAAAAGTCAATACGATTAACTGTTACTACACACATGATTTCCACCAGAAAATTACTGAAATGTTCAGGGGTCTCATTTATATACGTTGCGTACGCCACTTTCCACGCAAAGGTTGTGATCTATTAAAAGCAAACTTGACGGGAGAATGTGCGCACCTGTAAGCAAACTCTCACCCATGCGTACACACATTTTGGAGACAAGTGGCGACGACACAAATGGTGAGTTAGTGAACTCAAGTTAGATTGCAGAAAGTGATAAAAACGATTATAAGCATTTATGCCTCACACATTTAATTTCACCTCATATGCGTTAAAGATCCACATGATCACGAAGATTAAATCTGCAGAGTGATTTGCGCTTGAATTGAGTGATAATTGTTTCATGCACCTTCTTGTAAAATCCAACTCTAATCTTAAATAAAAAACCATTCTAAATATTTAATCAGCGCTGTCTCACCATCACACTATGAGCGCATGAGGAGGAGATGATCCGACTGCATGGAATTACAGGACAGCATCGAATACCATCCTGCAGAACACAGTGTAGAATAGAATGAGCTTCATTGGCCAAGTATGTTTCCACATACCAGGAATTTGTTATAGTGACAGAAGCTCCACAGTGCAACAGAAAGACAGCAACAGGACAGAACACAGATGAAAAATAATAATATACAATAATATAGAAATGTACAAAACAGCAAAAACACAATATACAATATAGATAAATGTGTAAATAAATAACTAAATATATTTTCCTTAAATACTGTACATAGGCTAATCATCAAATGTCAAAGTCTGTAAATACAGCCATTAAGCTCTCGCACAATCATTTCTCTTTATGTTCTCGTTATCAGTCCTAATTATGTTCATAACAAAACCGGAATGAAGAAACATTCGTCTTTTACACATGTCTTCAAATGTTATCTCAGGTGAAGGACACCACTAATTAATGATGTGATTTTTTTATGAGGTGTTAATGATCAGTCTAAATTCTGTAAACATATGAGACATTCTTTGGCTGTAATATAATTATTAAAATAATTATTATTGATAATTATATCAATTTGTAAATTGTAGTGAATCTCATGTGTGGACATTTGTGATATTGTTAAGGAGATAAAGGATGGGATCGGGGGTTTTCGGCAGTTTTACATATTTTTTTGTTATTTTTCTATTGGCATCTGATAGCGGTTGGACCCGGAAACTATATACGTCCATTATGACGCGTGACGTCAGGCTCAACAAGCGGATTGGATGCCAGGCTCATTCAAATACAAATCGGTATTCATGAGGTGCTTTGCATTGACTATTTATGGGTAAAAAATGGGCGTGTACACGGCGGGATATGAGGCTGATTCACACTTGCAGGTGATCTGTGATTTATAAAGAGAATATTGCTTCAATTTTATAAATCTGAATATCTTTTGGCGTACGCTGTTTTTGGTTTTCGGGCGCACGTACACTTTTAGTAAGGATCCTACGCACAGTTTTATAAATGAGACCATGTACAAATACTTGCGTTGATTCCATACTAAAACCTAGCGTACGGACAACGCTGTAAATGTGCGTACGCACAAAAAACTCACGCCAGGCATGAAGTTGGCGTGGAGTAACGCACATTAGTGCAGTTGATACACGAGGCCCCAGGGGGGACTTCATGTCTGGCGTGAGTTTTTTTGTGCGTACGCACATTTACAACTTTGTCCGTACGCAATGTTTTAGTATGGAATCAACGCAAGTCTTTGTACATGAGGCCCCAGGTCTGTTGTTTCACTTTCAAAGAAAGTTGGATTTTTCATTTTTTTCGCGTCATTTTTAAAACAATTTAGCCAACAAGAAAAAAAAAATGCAGAAAAATCATAATTTTAGAGATGTTTTGGTTACGCATTACATGTTTTTAACATAAGTCTTTAAACACAAAATAAAGCCTAGTAAAAACTCGAATAAAATGTTATACTCTCAATGAATCTTTGAAATAAGGTATTCGTGGACGTTGCTCGGGGTCACTGATTGCAGCTATGACACGTCAGAGGAGATCTGGCCCTCCCGGCTGAGCCTGGTTTCTCCCGAGGTTTTTTTTCTCTCCATTATTCATCATTGGAGTTTGGGTTCCTCGCCACAGCAGAGCAGTGCAGTGTTGGCTTGCTCACCGGGAGACTGCATTTATTTATTTATTTATTCATTTATTTATTAGATATTATTTATTATAGTGATCTTGCTTGGTCTATAAACACCATGCACTGTGCTGTGTTTTACCTTTCTGTGTTTTTCTTATTTGCTCCTGTAAAGCTGCTTTGGAACAATGCACATTGTGAAAAGCGCTATATAAATAAAATTGAATTGAATTGAATTATTTCAATCACACGATTGCGCACACAGTCATATATATTACTTGTTTAGAATATTACCAAAATAAAGAAATTAAGCGCGGGAAATTAACAAATGAATCTGAATCGTTTGGGGGCGGGTCACTTTCAACATCAGTCTGTGGGTGGAAACACTTCCATTGGCTCTCTTTCCTCTCTCCACACTATGAACTAACCAATTGAATCATTTAAAGGGTTTGGCCAACGGAGACACACAATCAGAACACATGGCCCGTTTTTCTAAAAATGTGCATAGAGTCGTGCATATATACCCCTGCTAGAGAATCCAAACTTATTCAGACATATTAGTACGATAACACAATGCCTGAACCAGCAAAGTCTGCGCCCAAGAAGGGCTCTAAGAAGGCCGACACCAAGACCGCCGGGAAGGGAGGAAAGAAGCGCAGAAAGTCCAGGAAGGAGAGTTACGCTATCTACGTGTATAAAGTCCTGAAGCAGGTTCATCCTGACACCGGTATTTCTTCTAAGGCCATGGGCATCATGAACTCTTTCGTCAACGACATCTTTGAGCGCATCGGCGGTGAGGCATCTCGTCTCGCTCACTACAACAAGCGCTCCACCATCACCTCCAGAGAGATCCAGACCGCCATCCGTCTGCTGTTGCCCGGTGAGCTGGCCAAACACGCCGTGTCTGAGGGAACCAAGGCCGTGACAAAGTACACAAGCTCCAAATAAATTCCCGCTTGACGCTCCCAACACCCCAAAGGCTCTTTTAAGAGCCACCCATACTGTCAGACAAAGAGCTTTCGGTGATGCTTTCACAAAGGTGTAATCTGTTTGTAGTTCTTGATGTTAATGTATTCGTCTTGGACTAAATATTTAGGAGTTGATTCCAGGTTTATAATGAAAGTGAAGATCACTCGTAAGGGTGTTGATTAGAATACGCCCGGATCAGCCCACATGAACCACACACTGATGTTTGCGAGTAAATGTTTGGGTGTTGCCCAACCTTGAACTTATTAATGATGAAACGAACGACTGTGGATCAGTTTGTGGAAATCAAATGAGAAACTGTGCTGTGAAAGATTGGATGAATTAACATCTTAAGCAGAGTGCTCGTGTTGCTTTAGTCACAGAGGAAACTTGTTGAATGAACACTACTTATTGTCTGCATGAGTGCACATAAGCAGATTAGTGATGTTTCGTTGGTGGACGAATCGTTCTTTTTGAACGAATCTTTGAAGTGAACGAATCGTTCTCGTTCACGAAAGGCAATGACTCATATTTCTCGTTCACTGAATTCTCTCCCTCGAGCACAGAGCGTCTTGGCTAAAAAGAGTGTCTAATGCACGAGCCAATGGCGTTCGAGAGTGAGCTTGACAGAGCATATGATTGGTTGAATGTACTGAACGAATACGCCCTTCACTGAACGAAGGAGCCTCTGTTTGAGTCTGAACGAGACCCGCTGTTACTTCTGCCTCGTAAACGAAATGAAATGAGGTCTCTTGTTCAACAAGTACAGAAACGGACACAATGTAAAGATCCTTACGAAAATAATTCAATAATGCAAGCTGGTGGCTAAATGTAACAAAGATAAATTAACATTGTCATTTTTATTGCTTGGAAAATGTCAAGCCCTTGACAAAATAAAATATCTTTATTTTTAATTATGCCTAAACACTATCATTTTATGTTTATATTTTTTGTATTTTTATTATTTTATTTGCATGTCATTAAAGTATTTATTTATAATGATAGCTATCATTATAATAAACACTATACATGGTGAACTCTGAACACCTTCATTTATTTGAATGTGTAATAATCTGAACCCCCAACCCCCCCCCATTCCTTCTCTAAAAGTCAGGAAAAAAACAAAGTCAGAAAAAACACTTCAGCAGCCTGACACAGCTGCACAGGAAGATACCAACATTTTTGTGGGGATCATGGGATAACAATGGTTGAAGTTATTGCCAAAATAAGACTGCTAAATAAAACAAGAAATTAATAAATTGGGCTAATAAAACAACTAACCAATGTTATCTGTTAAAAAAATGTATATAGTGTAACTTCTGACTTATTATCATCACAACCATGGTCCATGACCCTATGACTTTACCCTCAAACCCCCCTCTCTTCTTTTACTTGGGTGGAGCTCAGTGGGGGGCCTCAGGTAACCTGCTGATAGTCACAGCATTGACTGCTGAGAGTGCTGACTTCAAAATGAGTGGCTCCAGAAAGAGAAGTGTAGCATGACATTATTTTAATGAGGTTTCTCCAACACAGGCTGTGTGTACAATTTGTAAAACACAGTTGTCATTTAAAGGAGGATCTACAGCTAACCTTAACAGGCATCTAAAGGTAAAGCATCCAACTGTGCAGCTGACACAAGGGGAAACTGAACAAGCTGGGGAGCCTGGAACATCCAGCAGTACCAGCACTGCACAACCTCCTTCCACCTCACCTGCAACAGCACTTTTCATACAACTGTCCCACACAGAGGACGAGCAGGTCAGACCACCCTAACACATTTTGTATCTCGGCCAGTCGACCCACTAAGACAAAAGACAGTGGATGAGGACCTGGCAAGAATGATTGCATTGGATCTGCAACCTTTTTCCATTGTGGAGGACAGAGGATTCAAAGCATTTACAAAGGCCTTATACCCCTCATATGTTTTGCCCAGCAGGCAAACCCTGTCAAAAACAATAATTCCAGAAATGTATTTTAAGATTCGTGAACACATTATGGAAAAGGTTGGCAAGGCATCAGCTGTGTGCCTCACAACAGACTGCTGGACATCTAGGGCCACATGTAGTTTTATGTCAGTTACATGCCACTTCATTGACAATTTTAAAATGGCGTCATGTCTCTTGGATTGTTTTGAATTTGCTGAAAGGCACACTGCAGACAATCTAGCAGACACTCTTTTAAGAATTGCCAGAGAGTGGAACATAAGTGACAAAATAGCAGCTTGTGTCACTGACAATGCTCACAACATAAGCTTGGCCATTCACAAAACCTCGTGGAACCTTCTGCCATGCTTTGCCCACACAGTTAACTTGATTGTGAGGGCTGGACTCAAAAATACACTGAATAAGGTTAAAGCAATTGTGGAATACATGCACCGAAGCACAGTGGCAGCTGAAAAACTTAAGGCAACTCAGCAGCAGATGGGTTTGCCAGAGTTAAAACTGAAACAAGACTGCCCAACACGCTGGAACTCCACATTTTATATGTTAAGGAGATTTCTTGATAACAAGGATGCCATCATCACCACACTTGTACTGTTAAGTGCCCGACTGGAAACTCTCACACAGGATGAGTGGAAAGAAATGGAAGAGGCCAGTGAGGTTCTAAAACCATTTGAAGAAGTCACAGTTGAAATTAGTGGAGAGAGGTATGTAACAATACTCTTAGAACAATCATTTTTATATCAGATTCAATTTCATTTAATTTTCATAATTTATAATTATTTTATACCATTATTTATATTTCATAACACTATATAAACTGTGTTTTGCAAACAGCTTTTGCAGACTGTAAAATATTAAGATAAATGAAAAGTGGCATTATTATTGCCAAAGTAATGCAGGAAAATTTGTATCCTTCATTATTAATTATTACTGCATTTAATAAATTCAGTTGTTGTTTTTGCTCCCTATAGCTATGTGACTGCCTCGAAGGTGATCCTGCTTTCACGGAGTCTCCAAAAAATAAGCGCAAGATACCTGAGATCAGGAGGGCCTATCATGGACATGCTTGAGAAAATGAACAAAGACATGGCTACCAGGTTCCACAAGGTGGAATTTCACCATCTGCTCTCAGAAGCATCTGCACTTGACCCAAAGTTTTAAAAAAGGCCTTTTCAGATGACCAAGCAGCAAATGAGGCCTTCCAGAGACTCAAAAATGCCGCTGGAAGAGTGAGATTGTCTTCCTCTGCACATCAAACAGAGCAGCAACAGGCAGGAGCAGCAGCAGCAGCAGCACCACCACCACAAGAAACGCAGGAAAGCTTACTGTGGGGTGATTTCAATGAACAAGTTGCAGGTCTTTTGACAAAATCAAGTTCTGCAGCAGAGAGTGTTTTGGAAATCCGGTCATATTCAGAGGAGCCCTCTGCTAGCAAGGTCCTCCAACCCACTACTCTGGTGGCAAAACCGGACATTGATTTACCCTAGACTGACCCAACTTATGTTGGAAAGGCTTTCCCTTGTGGCAACATCTGTTCCATCAGAAAGAGTTTTTAGGAAGATGGGACAGATAATCTCTGAAAAAAGAAGCAGAATCAGCCCCTCTAAGGCCCAACAGCTTATGTTTTTAAATGCCAATTTAAAATAATCCTGTTGATGGTATCCCTGCTTATGTGTCTTTTTTCCATGCTGCTCTGTTTTGTATTTTTGCAGTGAGTTTTAGACTTTTTGTATTTTTTGCACTTTATATACTGTTTACTTTTCATATTTGCACTACTGTTTACCTGCTTCTCTTGCATTTTATTCTTTACTCATTTGAACTTTGCCTTTTTTTGCACCACTGTGTTTTAGACGTACTTTTATTGTGAAAAATTTACTTGACTTTCAACAAATACAGTACAGTACAAATACTTATTCTACTGTTAGTGTTTACTCAGTTATTGTACTGCAAGCACTGGTGTTTTGTGTGCATTTTGAATTATTTATTTTAATTATTGTTGTTGTTGGTTTATGTTTCAATAGTTTTCTTCTTTGAAATAAAAACGACGTTATTACGTTTAATTCACGTCATGCACTTCTCTAAAAACTGTAAAACAAAAAAAATGACAGTATTGGTTAGCTCTCATTCGCGTCACGTCAGCAAATAGCATTCTAGTTCCGGCTGTGAAGGGACGTGTAATTGGTTAGATCTTCCACTGAACGAATACGCCACACTGACCATGTCGCTGTTGAGTCTGAACCAGAGAGAGAGAGATCTCTATGCAGCGAAAATTGTGCCTAAACTTAACAAACAAATCCAGCATTTTGCAAACAAACGCAACCTTTTTTGCAAAAGAAACTAAACTCTGAAACAAACAGAAAGCGTTTTACAAATACATAATGCAATTCGAGAGAAAATGCAAAGGTGTAACATATAAATGTACTGTGTTTAAGTCTCACCTTTTTATGAGATTCTCTCAGCTTGATTTTCTCACAAATGCGACGTCCAGATTTTCTCACAAATGTGATCGTCCAGATTTTCTCACAAATGTGA